>NC_140287.1:553099-558099 GCF_964030765.1 Micromesistius poutassou
TTCAAATCTTATTTCTTTGTCTGTCTGTCTGTCTCTCCTCCACTCTCTCTCTGTCTCTCTCTCTCTCTCTTTCTCTCTGTGTCTCTCTCTCCCAACACTATTTACCCTCCCTTCAATACAATTCAATTCAATTCAAAATAGCTTTATTGGCATGAGAAATATACATTGCCAAAGCAGGTGAACAATAAAACAATCTCTCTCTCTCTCTCTCTCTCTCTCTCTCTCTCTCTCTCTCTCTCTCTCTCTCTCTCTCTCATTTGCCTTCCTCTACCTTTACTGGATTAAAGGAAGTATCTACTTCTTACTAATGAACACTCCCTATGCGTGTCTTCAGGCAAAAAAATGTACGGCAAAAATGTGTTGCTATTAAATGGGCCTCAGAAATCACAGCACAGTGGGATTGTGATCTGGGTCAAAGCTTTCTGTCCTGTTGCCATGTCCGGTCATTGGTGCAGGTCAACATACAGAAACAAAGAAGAACTAATGTTAGTCTGAGCCCAAATCACCAGTCATTAAGATGTTTCTTTAGCTGCTGATTTGCTGCATTAATTTGCTTAATTAGCTTTGTACACTTTTTTACGTCTTGAAAGGTTTGTGGTTACATTGAACACTGTTCAATGTTTGTCTGTTGGGTTTTATAGAGAACAAAAATGCCTTTCTGTTCAAATGGCTGTGGTGTATAAAATAGTAAGCATAATAGTAGGGGGATCATACCAAATATCCCTCTCTTTTTGGATGCTTTTTAATCTTTAGTGTGTTGGGATGTACCTGGTTCCAGTGAACTCTGATAATACATACTAATCAAGTGGTCCTCTTCCTCTCCAGGCGTTGTGTCCGGGTGCGGAGGGCGTAACCATGGAGCGGCTGTTGCTGTGCTTGATGATGGTCGTTGCCATGGCTGTGCGGGCGCAGATCTGCCCCAAACGCTGCGTTTGCCAGATCCTGTCGCCCAACCTGGCAACCCTCTGTGCCAAAAAGGGTCTGCTGTTTGTGCCGCCCAACATCGACCGACACACAGTGGAGCTTCGGCTGGCCGACAACTTTGTCACAAGGTGAGGAAATCTAGTGTGAGCCACCCTGATGTAGCTTCTAGTAGAGAGTTAGTGCAGTGTTACTACAGCTAGTAATGGTACGTCTTTGGATCAAAGCAGGTTAACAGAACTCTACAGAACTACAAACACAAAGTAACCTGAAGGGACGTTACACAAACACTAAGAATTGACAACAAGGGACAGAATGGGCTTCACTTCAATAGCAAGAACACAGGAACACAAGAACCGAAGTAGTCATCAAATCAGATGACGCCCATCGGAGAAGCGAGGCAACAATGATTTGACCTTAACGAGGAGCAGCTGCAGAAGGCGCCGGGCCTCTACGTGGCGCTGGGGCCCAGCGAGGCCTCCGGCGGGCTCTCCCACAGGGGACTACACATTGGGGTCAGGCTTTGTCCTTCCTGCTACGTTTTTCAGGTTTGATTATGCTGACGATGAAACACACGTCAGGCAAATCAAAGATAGACTCGCTGAGGATGTCCCAGTTGATGTAGATTTCTGTGTCACGTTATGATAAATCACCAGGTCCCTTCGCCCAGCGGCTGTTCCAACCCACCTGTCTTATTCAGTCTCTACTCTCAAAATGACATTAGCATTGCTGTGACCAATTACAGCATACACAACACATTTGACTGCATAAATGGTTGTCATATCATCTTACCTAAGGTTATGGTATGCTACAACATCTTCAATGAAAATGGCCCCATTTGGCTCTCATAAAATACCCTCTGGGAGACACTCATGCTGAGCTGCTGAATAACTGAATATACAACCCAGTGTTATTGATCACTAAATCAACGTCATATAGTGTAATATATGTAACGCTGTAACACAGTGCTGTCCCTTACCCAGCAGTGCTGTTCATATGGACTACATTAGGATTACTAATAACTACTTCAAATGAATGTTTTAGTAGCTGAACCCAAACAGGCAAGTAAAAGCAAGTCATCTTTGATGGCTTTGGCAGAATAAAGCCAGAGGCTAGAGGCAAAATTAAGGATGACGTTTTTGGAAATAGTGACAGAATTTTACAGACATATCTCATCATATTATCTGGTCTCTGAAGTGCTGCCACTAAATAAACCTCATTTGGCTGCGAAAAAAATGAACACAAATATAACCCTTTGAGGCTACTTAAAAGTAAGTCTGCTATTAATTTTCCACTCAAGGTCGTAAAATGGTACTTTGGTTTTTGAGTTCTTGTCTGAAGTTTGGTGTACTGTATATGGAAGGGCAGGGCCGTTGCTAGCTATGAGGACATTCAGGGGGCCAGGCCCGGACCTCTGGAGGGAGCATGGGAATTCGTTTTTTTATAAGCAAGTTTTATTTTAATGCTTAGTTATGCATTCTGGTACCTTATTTGGATTCAAATGACATGTCTAAATCATTGAAAAATGTAAATGTATACCTCAAAAAGTCACACACACACACACACATCTGATACACATCATACTGATGCACATGATACACATTATGACCCTGTAACCGGTTCTGATCAACAGAATGACAGACAGATCAGGTGTTACACTGTTGAAGCTCATCTCATGAGCAGAGTGACACATCAGGTGTTACACTGTTGAAGCTCATCTCATGAGCAGAGTGACACATCAGGTGTTACACTGTTGAAGCTCATCTCATGAGCAGAATGACACATCAGGTGTTACACTGTTGAAGCTCATCTCATGAGCAGAGTGACACATCAGGTGTTACACTGTTGAAGCTCATCCGATCCTAACCACGCTACTCCATTACAACTGTTTTATTGACTCTTTATCTGTTGAAAGACTAATGTCATAATAAGGCTTAATTCAAATTTCTCTTTATTTGGCAAATAATTGAGTGAGGTGCCACTATTCAATATCAACATGATAATCCTCAGTCATTTAGTTTTTAATTCTGTTGGTACACATAGAAGACAATATTGAATTACTGTTAACATGAATCCTGCCCAATCAGCATTGTTGCCTCGCCCAGACAGATGTCCTTGACTATTGCCAACAACACCTGAATAAGTCTGATTCATATCTCCTTCTATTCCCTGATGTAATAAGTCTGATTCATATCTCCTTCTATTCCCTGATGTAATAAGTCTGATTCATATCTCCTTCTGTTCTCTGATGTAATAAGTCTGATTAATGTCTCCTTCTGTTCTCTGATGTAATAAGTCTGATTCATGTCTCCTTCTGTTCTCTGATGTAATAAGTCTGATTCATGTCTCCTTCTGTTCTCTGATGTAATAAGTCTGATTCATATCTCCTTCTGTTCTCTGATGTAATAAGTCTGATTCATGTCTCCTTCTGTTCTCTGATGTAATAAGTCTGATTCATGTCTCCTTCTGTTCTCTGATGTAATAAGTCTGATTCATGTCTCCTTCTATTCCCTGATGTAATAAGTCTGATTCATATCTCCTTCTGTTCTCTGATGTAATAAGTCTGATTAATGTCTCCTTCTGTTCTCTGATGTAATAAGTCTGATTAATGTCTCCTTCTGTTCTCTGATGTAATAAGTCTGATTCATGTCTCCTTCTGTTCTCTGATGTAATAAGTCTGATTCATGTCTCCTTCTGTTCCCTGATGTTGTGTAGCGTGAAGAGGAAAGACTTTGCAAACATGACGCGGCTGGTTGACCTGACGCTGTCCAGGAACACCATCTCCTTCATCACCCCCCACGCCTTCACCGACCTGGAGAACCTCCGGGCCCTGCACCTCAACAGGTACCTCTGAGTAGGGGCCCCTCTGTGAGGAGGGGCCCCTCTGTGTGGGACAGTGAACTGACTCTCTTCAACAGGCTTTATGGTTTGCGGCACACAATTTTCTCAAAGGCCATATTTACATTTTCTAATTGAAAACAAATATTGAGTCAATTGTAACAGTCTGAATCAATGGAGCCACACTGAGGCACTCTGCTCCACCCCACTGGTCCCAAAGGCACTTTCTACCCCATCTATAAATAATCCTTCTCCTCCGTTTCATTTGTTTTTACGACCGTTCTCATCCATGCGTCCATCTTGTGTTTCCACAGCAACCGCTTGACGAGGATCGGCAACGACACGTTCAGCGGGATGACCAAACTGCACCACCTCATCCTGAACAACAACCAGCTGGTGCTCATCCACCAGGGGGCCTTCAACGAGCTGCTGGCCCTGGAGGAGCTGGACCTGAGCTACAACAACCTGGACTCCATCCCCTGGGAGGCCATCCAGGTAGCACCACGCTGCAGGCCACAGCCAATCACAGGCCACAGCCAATCACAGGCCACAGCCAATCACAGGCCACAGCCAATCACAGGCCACAGCCAATCACAGGACACAGCCAATCACAGGCAACAGCCAATCACAGGCCACAGCCAATCACAGGCCACAGCCAATCACAGGACACAGCCAATCACAGGACACAGCCAATCACAGGCAACAGCCAATCACAGGACACAGCCAATCACAGGCAACAGCCAATCACAGGACACAGCCAATCACAGGCAACAGCCAATCACAGGCAACAGCCAATCACAGGACACAGCCAATCACAGGACACAGCCAATCACAGGCCACAGCCAATCACAGGACACAGCCAATCACAGGACACAGCCAATCACAGGACACAGCCAATCACACCCCCAGACACAGCCAATCACACCCCAGACACAGCCAATCACAGGACACAGCCAATCACAGGACACAACCAATCAACACAACACAACCACAACACAACCAATCAACACAACACAACCAATCACAGGACACAACCAATCAGCACAACACAACCAATCACAGGACGCAACCAATCAACACAACACAACCAACCAGCACAACACAACCAATCAACACAACCCAAACATAACACAACCAGGGCTTGGGAGACACACCACATCACGTCTTTGTTTGTGCTGAATGTTCTACCTGTTCCTTTAGAACGTTCTCTAATGTTTCTGTGTCTCAGAGGATGACCAGTC
>NC_140287.1:563099-605599 GCF_964030765.1 Micromesistius poutassou
CACTGGTCTACAGGTAGAGATAGTCCCGCGTTACACTGGTCTACAGGTAGAGATAGTCCCATGTTACACTGGTCTACAGGTAGAGATAGTCCCATGTTACACTGGTCTACAGGTAGAGTCCCATGTTACACTGGTCTACAGGTAGAGATAGTCCCATGTTACACTGGTCTACAGGTAGAGATAGTCCCATGTTACACTGGTCTACAGGTAGAGTCCCACGTTACACTGGTCTACAGGTAGATAGTCCCATGTTACACTGGTCTACAGGTAGAGATAGTCCCACGTTACACTGGTCTACAGGTAGATAGTCCCATGTTACACTGGTCTACAGGTAGATAGTCCCATGTTACACTGGTCTACAGGTAGATAGTCCCATGTTACACTGGTCTACAGGTAGATAGTCCCAT
This sequence comes from Micromesistius poutassou, assembly GCF_964030765.1. Classification (NCBI taxonomy): domain Eukaryota; kingdom Metazoa; phylum Chordata; class Actinopteri; order Gadiformes; family Gadidae; genus Micromesistius; species Micromesistius poutassou. The sequence goes on from NC_140287.1 coordinate 563,507, forward strand.
GTTACACTGGTCTACAGGTAGATAGTCCCATGTTACACTGGTCTACAGGTAGAGTCCCATGTTACACTGGTCTACAGGTAGAGATAGTCCCATGTTACACTGGTCTACAGGTAGATAGTCCCATGTTACACTGGTCTACAGGTAGATAGTCCCATGTTACACTGGTCTACAGGTACAGTCCCATGTTACACTGGTCTACAGGTAGATAGTCCCATGTTACACTGGTCTACAGGTAGAGTCCCACTGGTCTACAGGTAGAGATAGTCCCACGTTACACTGGTCTACAGGTAGATAGTCCCATGTTACACTGGTCTACAGGTACAGTCCCATGTTACACTGGTCTACAGGTAGAGATAGTCCCATGTTACACTGGTCTACAGGTAGATAGTCCCATGTTACACTGGTCTACAGGTAGAGTCCCATGTTACACTGGTCTACAGGTAGATAGTCCCATGTTACACTGGTCTACAGGTAGATAGTCCCATGTTACACTGGTCTACAGGTACAGTCCCATGTTACACTGGTCTACAGGTACAGTCCCATGTTACACTGGTCTACAGGTAGAGTCCCACTGGTCTACAGGTAGAGATAGTCCCATGTTACACTGGTCTACAGGTAGAGATAGTCCCATGTTACACTGGTCTACAGGTAGAGTCCCATGTTACACTGGTCTACAGGTACAGTCCCATGTTACACTGGTCTACAGGTAGAGTCCCATGTTACACTGGTCTACAGGTAGAGATAGTCCCATGTTACACTGGTCTACAGGTAGATAGTCCCATGTTACACTGGTCTACAGGTACAGTCCCATGTTACACTGGTCTACAGGTAGATAGTCCCATGTTACACTGGTCTACAGGTAGAATCCCATGTTACACTGGTCTACAGGTAGAGTCCCATGTTACACTGGTCTACAGGTAGATAGTCCCATGTTACACTGGTCTACAGGTAGATAGTCCCATGTTACACTGGTCTACAGGTAGAGTCCCACGTTACACTGGTCTACAGGTAGAGATAGTCCCATGTTACACTGGTCTACAGGTAGAGTCCCATGTTACACTGGTCTACAGGTAGAGATAGTCCCACGTTACACTGGTCTACAGGTAGATAGTCCCATGTTACACTGGTCTACAGGTAGAGATAGTCCCATGTTACACTGGTCTACAGGTAGAGTCCCATGTTACACTGGTCTACAGGTAGAGTCCCATGTTACACTGGTCTACAGGTAGATAGTCCCATGTTACACTGGTCTACAGGTAGATAGTCCCATGTTACACTGGTCTACAGGTAGAGTCCCACGTTACACTGGTCTACAGGTAGAGTCCCATGTTACACTGGTCTACAGGTAGAGTCCCATGTTACACTGGTCTACAGGTAGAGTCCCATGTTACACTGGTCTACAGGTAGAGATAGTCCCATGTTACACTGGTCTACAGGTAGAGAGAGTCCCATGTTACACTGGTCTACAGGTAGAGATAGTCCCATGTTACACTGGTCTACAGATAGAGTCCCATGTTACACTGGTCTACAGGTAGAGATAGTCCCATGTTACACTGGTCTACAGGTAGAGTCCCATGTTACACTGGTCTACAGGTAGAGATAGTCCCATGTTACACTGGTCTACAGGTAGAGATAGTCCCATGTTACACTGGTCTACAGGTAGAGTCCCATGTTACACTGGTCTACAGGTAGATAGTCCCATGTTACACTGGTCTACAGGTAGAGTCCCATGTTACACTGGTCTACAGGTAGAGATAGTCCCACGTTACACTGGTCTACAGGTAGATAGTCCCATGTTACACTGGTCTACAGGTAGAGATAGTCCCACGTTACACTGGTCTACAGGTAGATAGTCCCATGTTACACTGGTCTACAGGTAGATAGTCCCATGTTACACTGGTCTACAGGTAGAGTCCCATGTTACACTGGTCTACAGGTAGATAGTCCCATGTTACACTGGTCTACAGGTAGAGTCCCATGTTACACTGGTCTACAGGTAGAGATAGTCCCGCGTTACACTGGTCTACAGGTAGAGATAGTCCCATGTTACACTGGTCTACAGGTAGAGATAGTCCCATGTTACACTGGTCTACAGGTAGAGTCCCATGTTACACTGGTCTACAGGTAGAGATAGTCCCATGTTACACTGGTCTACAGGTAGAGATAGTCCCATGTTACACTGGTCTACAGGTAGAGTCCCACGTTACACTGGTCTACAGGTAGATAGTCCCATGTTACACTGGTCTACAGGTAGAGATAGTCCCACGTTACACTGGTCTACAGGTAGATAGTCCCATGTTACACTGGTCTACAGGTAGATAGTCCCATGTTACACTGGTCTACAGGTAGATAGTCCCATGTTACACTGGTCTACAGGTAGATAGTCCCATGTTACACTGGTCTACAGGTAGATAGTCCCATGTTACACTGGTCTACAGGTAGAGTCCCATGTTACACTGGTCTACAGGTAGAGATAGTCCCATGTTACACTGGTCTACAGGTAGATAGTCCCATGTTACACTGGTCTACAGGTAGATAGTCCCATGTTACACTGGTCTACAGGTACAGTCCCATGTTACACTGGTCTACAGGTAGATAGTCCCATGTTACACTGGTCTACAGGTAGAGTCCCACTGGTCTACAGGTAGAGATAGTCCCACGTTACACTGGTCTACAGGTAGATAGTCCCATGTTACACTGGTCTACAGGTACAGTCCCATGTTACACTGGTCTACAGGTAGAGATAGTCCCATGTTACACTGGTCTACAGGTAGATAGTCCCATGTTACACTGGTCTACAGGTAGAGTCCCATGTTACACTGGTCTACAGGTAGATAGTCCCATGTTACACTGGTCTACAGGTAGATAGTCCCATGTTACACTGGTCTACAGGTACAGTCCCATGTTACACTGGTCTACAGGTACAGTCCCATGTTACACTGGTCTACAGGTAGAGTCCCACTGGTCTACAGGTAGAGATAGTCCCATGTTACACTGGTCTACAGGTAGAGATAGTCCCATGTTACACTGGTCTACAGGTAGAGTCCCATGTTACACTGGTCTACAGGTACAGTCCCATGTTACACTGGTCTACAGGTAGAGTCCCATGTTACACTGGTCTACAGGTAGAGATAGTCCCATGTTACACTGGTCTACAGGTAGATAGTCCCATGTTACACTGGTCTACAGGTACAGTCCCATGTTACACTGGTCTACAGGTAGATAGTCCCATGTTACACTGGTCTACAGGTAGAGTCCCATGTTACACTGGTCTACAGGTAGAGTCCCATGTTACACTGGTCTACAGGTAGATAGTCCCATGTTACACTGGTCTACAGGTAGATAGTCCCATGTTACACTGGTCTACAGGTAGAGTCCCACGTTACACTGGTCTACAGGTAGAGATAGTCCCATGTTACACTGGTCTACAGGTAGAGTCCCATGTTACACTGGTCTACAGGTAGAGATAGTCCCACGTTACACTGGTCTACAGGTAGATAGTCCCATGTTACACTGGTCTACAGGTAGAGATAGTCCCATGTTACACTGGTCTACAGGTAGAGTCCCATGTTACACTGGTCTACAGGTAGAGTCCCATGTTACACTGGTCTACAGGTAGATAGTCCCATGTTACACTGGTCTACAGGTAGATAGTCCCATGTTACACTGGTCTACAGGTAGAGTCCCACGTTACACTGGTCTACAGGTAGAGTCCCATGTTACACTGGTCTACAGGTAGAGTCCCATGTTACACTGGTCTACAGGTAGAGTCCCATGTTACACTGGTCTACAGGTAGAGATAGTCCCATGTTACACTGGTCTACAGGTAGAGAGAGTCCCATGTTACACTGGTCTACAGGTAGAGATAGTCCCATGTTACACTGGTCTACAGATAGAGTCCCATGTTACACTGGTCTACAGGTAGAGATAGTCCCATGTTACACTGGTCTACAGGTAGAGTCCCATGTTACACTGGTCTACAGGTAGAGATAGTCCCATGTTACACTGGTCTACAGGTAGAGATAGTCCCATGTTACACTGGTCTACAGGTAGAGTCCCATGTTACACTGGTCTACAGGTAGATAGTCCCATGTTACACTGGTCTACAGGTAGAGTCCCATGTTACACTGGTCTACAGGTAGAGATAGTCCCACGTTACACTGGTCTACAGGTAGATAGTCCCATGTTACACTGGTCTACAGGTAGAGATAGTCCCACGTTACACTGGTCTACAGGTAGATAGTCCCATGTTACACTGGTCTACAGGTAGATAGTCCCATGTTACACTGGTCTACAGGTAGAGTCCCATGTTACACTGGTCTACAGGTAGATAGTCCCATGTTACACTGGTCTACAGGTAGAGTCCCATGTTACACTGGTCTACAGGTAGAGATAGTCCCATGTTACACTGGTCTACAGGTAGATAGTCCCATGTTACACTGGTCTACAGGTAGAGTCCCATGTTACACTGGTCTACAGGTAGAGTCCCATGTTACACTGGTCTACAGGTAGAGTCCCATGTTACACTGGTCTACAGGTAGAGTCCCATGTTACACTGGTCTACAGGTAGATAGTCCCATGTTACACTGGTCTAAAGGTAGATAGTCCCATGTTACACTGGTCTACAGGTAGAGTCCCATGTTACACTGGTCTACAGGTAGAGATAGTCCCATGTTACACTGGTCTACAGGTAGAGTCCCATGTTACACTGGTCTACAGGTAGAGATAGTCCCATGTTACACTGGTCTACAGGTAGAGTCCCATGTTACACTGGTCTACAGGTACAGTCCTATGTTACACTGGTCTACAGGTACAGTCCCACTGGTCTACAGGTACAGTCCCATGTTACACTGGTCTACAGGTAGAGTCCCATGTTACACTGGTCTACAGGTAGAGTCCCATGTTACACTGGTCTACAGGTAGAGTCCCATGTTACACTGGTCTACAGGTAGATAGTCCCATGTTACACTGGTCTACAGGTAGAGATAGTCCCATGTTACACTGGTCTACAGGTAGAGTCCCACGTTACACTGGTCTACAGGTACAGTCCCATGTTACACTGGTCTACAGGTAGAGTCCCATGTTACACTGGTCTACAGGTAGAGTCCCATGTTACACTGGTCTACAGGTAGATAGTCCCATGTTACACTGGTCTACAGGTACAGTCCCATGTTACACTGGTCTACAGGTAGAGTCCCATGTTACACTGGTCTACAGGTAGATAGTCCCATGTTACACTGGTCTACAGGTAGAGTCCCATGTTACACTGGTCTACAGGTAGATAGTCCCATGTTACACTGGTCTACAGGTAGGGATAGTCCCATGTTACACTGGTCTACAGGTACAGTCCCATGTTACACTGGTCTACAGGTAGATAGTCCCACGTTACACTGGTCTACAGGTACAGTCCCATGTTACACTGGTCTACAGGTAGATAGTCCCATGTTACACTGGTCTACAGGTAGAGATAGTCCCATGTTACACTGGTCTACAGGTACAGTCCCATGTTACACTGGTCTACAGGTACAGTCCTATGTTACACTGGTCTACAGGTACAGTCCCATGTTACACTGGTCTACAGGTAGAGTCCCATGTTACACTGGTCTACAGGTAGAGATAGTCCCATGTTACACTGGTCTACAGGTAGAGTCCCATGTTACACTGGTCTACAGGTAGAGATAGTCCCATGTTACACTGGTCTACAGGTAGAGTCCCATGTTACACTGGTCTACAGGTACAGTCCCTTGTTACACTGGTCTACAGGTAGAGTCCCTTGTTACACTGGTCTACAGGTAGATAGTCCCATGTTACACTGGTCTACAGGTAGATAGTCCCACGTTACACTGGTCTACAGGTACAGTCCCACGTTACACTGGTCTACAGGTAGAGATAGTCCCATGTTACACTGGTCTACAGGTAGAGTCCCATGTTACACTGGTCTACAGGTAGATAGTCCCATGTTACACTGGTCTACAGGTAGAGATAGTCCCATGTTACACTGGTCTACAGGTACAGTCCCATGTTACACTGGTCTACAGGTAGATAGTCCCATGTTACACTGGTCTACAGGTAGAGATAGTCCCATGTTACACTGGTCTACAGGTACAGTCCCATGTTACACTGGTCTACAGGTAGAGATAGTCCCATGTTACACTGGTCTACAGGTAGATAGTCCCATGTTACACTGGTCTACAGGTAGATAGTCCCATGTTACACTGGTCTACAGGTAGATAGTCCCATGTTACACTGGTCTACAGGTAGAGATAGTCCCATGTTACACTGGTCTACAGGTAGAGATAGTCCCACGTTACACTGGTCTACAGGTAGAGATAGTCCCATGTTACACTGGTCTACAGGTACAGTCCCATGTTACACTGGTCTACAGGTAGAGTCCCATGTTACACTGGTCTACAGGTAGAGTCCCATGTTACACTGGTCTACAGGTACAGTCCCACTGGTCTACAGGTAGAGTCCCATGTTACACTGGTCTACAGGTACAGTCCCATGTTACACTGGTCTACAGGTAGAGTCCCATGTTACACTGGTCTACAGGTACAGTCCCATGTTACACTGGTCTACAGGTAGAGATAGTCCCATGTTACACTGGTCTACAGGTAGATAGTCCCATGTTACACTGGTCTACAGGTAGAGATAGTCCCATGTTACACTGGTCTACAGGTAGAGTCCCATGTTACACTGGTCTACAGGTAGAGTCCCGTTTTACACTGGTCTACAGGTAGAGTCCCATGTTACACTGGTCTACAGGTAGAGTCCCGTTTTACACTGGTCTACAGGTAGAGTCCCGTTTTACACTGGTCTACAGGTAGAGCCACCGCTGGTCTACATGTTACACTGGGTGCACCATGGAGAGAGGGATCAATGCCGGAGGAACGATCCAAGGTTTGATTTTGGAAGGGCTGACGGTATTAACATAGAAAAGATCAAGATAAAAAGCTGACAATATAAACTGTATTTTCATGTTTTGCATACCACATTTTTGGGGCGCATTTATGATATGTGAAGGTAACTCATGAGCTGTGTGTTTGTGTGTGTGTGTGTGTGGCGCTAGGCCTGAGACTCCTCTCCATGGTAACGCTATAGGTGAGAATGATTATTATTCAAGAGGGAGTTCAACAAGAGTGTAGCTAGCTGTAGCCAGCTCCTTTCCCACGCTTTGGGATCGTCAGGGAGGAGACCAGGCGCCCTGACGCCCGGTGGCCCCCTGACGCCCGGGGGCCCCCTGACGCCCGGTGGCCCCCTGACGCCCGGGGGCCCCCTGACGCCCGGTGGCCCCCTGACGCCCGGTGGCCCCCTGACGCCCGGTGGCCCCCTGACGCCCGGGGGCCCCCTGACGCCCGGTGGCCCCCTGACGCCCGGTGGCCCCCTGACGCCCGGGGGCCCCCTGACGGCCGGTGGCCCCCTGACGCCCGGGGGCCCCCTGACGCCCGGTGGCCCCCTGACGCCCGGTGGCCCCCTGACGCCCGCCGTATAGCAGACCGCCAGACGGCCAGACGGCCGCAGAGGAACCAGGCAGGCGGAGCCCGGTTAGCTGCCACCACACCGCTCTGCTCGTCTTCCTGTACTGTGTGACATTTGTTCAGGATTAAACAGATTAGATCTATTCCGCTGAGCCTGATTGTTATTTGAGCTAAATATTTACCCAGATGAAAGAGGGCTACTGGAATTGACAAACACCTAGATCATTCATGGGAAAACTTCAGGTATTATCTACCTGTCAAATTATCGCAAATCCCCTACGCATATTTAATCTGAATCCGTCATCAAGGGCCAAGAGCTGGGGTCAACTGTCAACCCATGACTAATGGCTTTGGTTGGGACCTTGGCAAAAATATCTCTCTCTCTCTCTCGCTCTCTCTCTCTCTCTCTCTCTCTCTCTCTCTCCCCATTATAACATCATAACTAATCTCTGCATTATTCATCCACACTTCGCCTCATCAGCGCAGCCTCTTCTGTGGATTCTGATCAGACGTAATAGCTGTCAGTCATGCCCAGATACATGCAGGCTGTTACATTGTTATGAAATGTGGAGAGTTCTGCTCCCCTCTCATTTACATTTACATTACATTTAACGACGCTTTTATCCAAAGCGACTTACAATAAGTACATTTGTCATAAGAAGTGAAACAATATATCGCCGTCGGTACAGTAAAGACGTTCATAGAACCAAGTGCAAGCACTAACAATTGCCAGGCCAACCCCATTCCCCGTACACAGCAGTGATAGCTAGCTACTGCAGATGCTACACAACTAAGTACATGCTACACAACATGCATGCACAACACAATTAATTACAATGAATGAATACAACCTGCATTAAGTGCGTTCATCAAGTGCCAGGACGTACAACAAACAATAGTGCAACAGACAAATAAGGGACTGAATGTCTATGTAGAGTCTGAGCTCTGAACAGGTGGGTTTTGAGTCGTTTGCAGAAGCTGGTGAGCGACTCTGCAATCCTGACATCAGCAGGGAGCTCGTTCCACCACTGTGGTCCCAAGATGAAGAGAAGAGTTGTGATTTAGCTGATCGACCTTTGGTTGCTCTGTACCTGTAGACCAGTCTGGCGGTACCAGACGTCCAGCTGAGGTAGTTGAGCGGAGGGATCGAGCTGGGGTGTGTGGTTTGACCAAGGCTTGGAGGTAGGCAGGGGCAGTTCCATCGACTGCCTTGTATGCCAGTACCATCATCTTGAATCTGATGCAGGCTACTACAGGGAGCCAGTGGAGGTGGCAGAAGAGGTGAGTCACGTGGGAGAATTTACGTAGGTTGAACATGAGGCGCACTGCAGTGTTCTGGATACGCTGCAATGGTTTAATAGCAGAGACCGGGAGTCCAGCTTGGAGCGAGTTGTAGTAGTCCAGGCGGGAGATGACCAGTGCTTGGACTAGAAGCTGAGCTGCTTCCCTTGTGAGGAAGGGCCATATCCTGCGGATGTTGTTAAGTGCAAATCTGCAGGATCGGGCCACTGTGGTGATGTTGGCGGTGCAACATAACTGGTTGTCTAGTACCACACCAAGGTTTCTGGCAGTTGGAGACGGAGATACAGTGATGTTCTCGACAGTGACCAGTAAGTCCAATTGAGGGCAATCTCTCCCCGGTATTAGGAGGAGCTCAGTCTTGTTGAGGTTAAGCCTCAGATGATGGGCAGTCGTCCAAGTGCTGACGTCTGCCAGACATTCAGATATGCGCGTTGCAATCAGGGCTTTGTCAGAGGAGGGGAATGAGAGGAATAGCTGGGTGTCGTCGGCATAGCAGTGATATGAAAAACCGTGTGATGTAATTACAGAGCCTAGAGATCTGGTATAGAGGGAGAACAGAAGGGGCCCCAGTACAGAGCCTTGAGGGACACCAGTGTCAAGTGTGCAAGGTTTGGACAAGGAGCCATTCCATGTGACCTGATAGGTGCGATTCGACAGGTAAGATGTGAACCAGGATAGGGCCGATTCAGCAATGCCATGTTCGGCGAGAGTGAGTGGCAAGGAGGATCTGGTGGTTCACCATGTCAAATGCTGCGGAGAATGAGAACCGATGAGAGGGACGAGGCTCTGGCAGCATGGAGGGACTCAGTCACTGCGAGGAGAGCCGTCTCAGTGGAGTGTGCCTTCTTGAAGCCTGACTGGTGAGGGTCAAGCAAGTTGTTATGTGAGAGATAGGAGGACAGTTGGTTAGAAATGGCACGTTCCAGTGTTTTAGAGAGGAATGAAAGAAGAGATACCGGTCTGTAGTTCTGGATCTCGGTGGTGTCAAGGGTTGGTTTTTTGAGGAGAGGCTTTATTCTGGCAGTCTTGAAAGACGCCGGAACAATGCCTGAAGTGAGGGAGGAGTTGATGAGGGCAGTGAGAAATGGCAGGAGGTCGACCGAGATGGTCTGGAGGAGAGAGGAAGGGATAGGGTCAAGAGGGCAGGTGGTGGTGTGGTTGGAGTTAACTATTCTATTGACTTCTTCAGAGGTGAGGGGGATGAAGTCGGTAAAAACAGAGGTGGGGATGGGTGGAGGGAGGATGGTGGCAGGGGTAAAAGTGGAGCTGATGTCCTTCACCTTCTGGTTAAAGTAGGTGACAAAGTCGTCAGCAGTGAGGGAGGAAGGAGGCAGAGGGGAGGGAGGGGTGAGGAGGGAAGAGAACATGGAAAATAGTTTCCTTGGGTTGGAGGCGGAGGAGTTGATTTTAGACCGGTAGAAAGTAGATTTGGCTGTTGACACAGTGGAGGTGAAATCTGAGAGAAGGTGAAGATAGTGAGATAGATCATTAGGACAGTCTGATCTCTTCCATTTCTTCTCAGCTGCCCACAGCTCTGCTCTATAAGACCGCAGAGATTCGGACAGCCAAGGAGGGGGGGGTGAGGATTGTGCAGGTCTGGAGTGGAAGGGACAGAGGGAGTCCAAGGAGGAGGAGAGGGAGGATAGCATAGTGTCTGAGGCTTCCTCAGTGGATAGTTGGGAGACAGAAGGTATTGAGGACAGAAAAGTTGAGGCAAACGTAGAGGGAGAGATTTCAGGTTACGGCGGCTGGTGACAATGTGAGGGGTAGAGAGGAGGGAGGGAGAGGACTTCAGGGGGAGAGAAAAAGCAACAACAACAACCCTCTCTCTTCCTGTCTCTCTCTCACTATGTCCTTTTCTCTCTCTCTCTCTCTCTCTCTCTCTCTCTCTCTCTCTCTCTCTCTCTCTCTCTCTCTCCACTTCACCTAGCTGATTCTGACATAAGCCACAGCTGCTGGTTATATTTTTCCCAAGCTGATTCCCTGGAATGTTCCACCCTGATTTGATTTGGCTTCACAAAGCAGAGAAGAGTCAGCCGGGCGAGTGGGAGGAAGAGAGGAGAGAGAGAATCAACTTTAGATAAGGACAATTACAGGGAGAGAGACGGAGGGAGAGAGGGAGAGGGAGGGAGCATGAGACAAAAGAGAGAGGCTTTGACAACCAAGGGACAGATAGGGGGGGAGTGAAGGAAAAAAGAGGGGGAAAGGGAAGAGTGATGGTGGGTGAGCAGCGGGGCTCTGAGAGCTTTAATCAGCCCATTGATTGTACTGGCCTTCTGATTGAAGCCCTTCTGACACCCGGCCTCAGGATGGATGGGCTGCCTCCTCGTTCTTCTGGTGGATTGATTACCAGAGACGTCTGGGAGCACCTCCATGTGTGCCCGCCACTTGTTTAGAAAGGGGATCACGATCTTGGATAAACTTATTAGATAATAAGTGGAAGATAAGTTGTTTATATTAAGGTAATTATGAGATAAAACCTCGTCTAAAACATATTGACCAAATGAGACGGTGACGGCCTGCGAGGGGGAGGAGCCCCGCCCAGCCTCTGTTGCCGGGGCTACGACCCCAGGTCACGCTACACCTTTCACATGAACAAGGGTTCATGTGAAAAGGTATCAAAATATATCGATTGATCATAACTCCCATTAAACTAACAATGACTACAGAAACTAGAAATGACTCAGTTAAGAAGACACGTGTGTGTGTTTTCACATGAAACACACACATGTGAAAACACACTGTCACGTGACAGGGGCATTACCCTGTCACGTGACAGGGGCATTACCCTGTCACGTGACAGGGTAATGCCCCTGTCACGTGACAGGGTAATGCCCCTGTCACGTGACTGGGGCATTACCCTGTCACGTGACAGGGGCATTACCCTGTCACGTGACAGGGTAATGCCCCTGTCACGTGACAGGGGCATTACCGTGACGGCTGCCCTGTGCTGCTGGTGGTCAGCGTAAATGTTGGCCAGGTTGTTTCAGTTTATTGCATTTGGAGGACCGACTTCTGAACAAGTGCTAGCAAATTGCTTTTCTAATTGTTGTCCTTTTGCATTGACCTTGTGAAGTGTAAAGCCAAACAATAAACCTTAATTCAGTGTGTGTGCGTGTGTGCGTGTGCGTGCGTGCGTGTGTGTGTGTGTGTGTGTGTGTGAGTGCATGTGTGTGTGTGTGTGTGTGTGTGTGTGTGTGTGTGTGTGTGTGTGTGTGTGTGTGTGTGTGTGTGTGTGTGTGTGTGTGTGTGTGTGTGTGTGTGTGTGTGTGCGTGCGTGCGTGCGTGCGTGCGTGCGTGCGTGCGTGCGTGCGTGCGTGCGTGCGTGCGTGCGTGCGTGCGTGCGTGCGTGCGTGCGTCTGGTACTGGCTCAGAGGGGATAGTTCCTGGTGGTTAAGTGAAGGTTTCCTCTCGTGGGAGGCGTTATCCTGCTGCTAGTCAAAAAATACCAAGACACCGTCATCTTGAAGGCAAAGGAAGAGACTTTATCATCGACACTTAATGGTCAAAGTTAATTATTCAGACGATATAACCTTTACACTCTGTGTACACAAGCTAATATCTAGTACATATTAAAGTGTTTAATGAGCTATAGCTCTGGTGCTGGTGTTGGCTACAGCGACATTAAGGTAATGAAGTAAGTTGACCCACGTCGTCTGCTTCTGTTTGGGACGCTCAGACCCACAGTCCAGAGTGGACAACCAGGGCCTACTCACGCCTCAGGGCCAGAGTGGACAACCAGGGCCTACTCACGCCTCAGACCCACAGTCCAGAGTGGACAACCAGGGCCTACTCACGCCTCAGACCCACAGTCCAGAGTGGACAACCAGGGCCTACTCACGCCTCAGACCCACAGTCCAGAGTGGACAACCAGGGCCTACTCACGCCTCAGGGCCACAGTCCAGAGTGGACAACCAGGGCCTACTCACGCCTCAGGGCCACAGTCCAGAGTGGACAACCAGGGCCTACTCACGCCTCAGACCCACAGTCCAGAGTGGACAACCAGGGCCTACTCACGCCTCAGGGCCAGAGTGGACAACCAGGGCCTACTCACGCCTCAGACCCACAGTCCAGAGTGGACAACCAGGGCCTACTCATGCCTCAGGGCCAGGGCCAGGGCGTGTCTGACGAATGCTGGAGTCGTCTTTGAGGACGCAGCCTGCCGCCAATCAAATCGCTCCCAGCGTAAAGCTTTTTCCTGCGTCTTCCTGCTTGTTGTTGTTTTTGCTAAATGGATCCCGTCCCGTAGTCGCAAGGAGAGTGTTGTCCTGTACGTGTACAGGGACCGGTCAAACAGAGTTGATCAGAGTGTTGTCCTGTACGTGTACAGGGACCGGTCAAACAGAGTTGATCAGAGTGTTGTCCTGTACGTGTACAGGGACCGGTCAAACAGAGTTGATGAGAGTGTTGTCCTGTACGTGTACAGGGACCGGTCAAACAGAGTTGATCAGAGTGTTGTCCTGTACGTGTACAGGGACCGGTCAAACAGAGTTGATGAGAGTGTTGTCCTGTACGTGTACAGGGACCGGTCAAACAGAGTTGATGAGAGTGTTGTCCTGTACGTGTACAGGGACCGGTCAAACAGAGTTGATCAGAGTGTTGTCCTGTACGTGTACAGGGACCGGTCAAACAGAGTTGATGAGAGTGTTGTCCTGTACGTGTACAGGGACCGGTCAAACAGAGTTGATCAGAGTGTTGTCCTGTACGTGTACAGGGACCGGTCAAACAGAGTTGATGAGAGTGTTGTCCTGTACGTGTACAGGGACCGGTCAAACAGAGTTGATCAGAGTGTTGTCCTGTACGTGTACAGGGACCGGTCAAACAGAGTTGATGAGAGTGTTGTCCTGTACGTGTACAGGGACCGGTCAAACAGAGTTGATGAGAGTGTTGTCCTGTACGTGTACAGGGACCGGTCAAACAGAGTTGATCAGAGTGTTGTCCTGTACGTGTACAGGGACCGGTCAAACAGAGTTGATCAGAGTGTTGTCCTGTACGTGTACAGGGACCGGTCAAACAGAGTTGATCAGAGTGTTGTCCTGTACGTGTACAGGGACCGGTCAAACAGAGTTGATGAGAGTGTTGTCCTGTACGTGTACAGGGACCGGTCAAACAGAGTTGATCAGAGTGTTGTCCTGTACGTGTACAGGGACCGGTCAAACAGAGTTGATGAGAGTGTTGTCCTGTACGTGTACAGGGACCGGTCAAACAGAGTTGATCAGAGTGTTGTCCTGTACGTGTACAGGGACCGGTCAAACAGAGTTGATGAGAGTGTTGTCCTGTACGTGTACAGGGACCGGTCAAACAGAGTTGATCAGAGTGTTGTCCTGTACGTGTACAGGGACCGGTCAAACAGAGTTGATGAGAGTGTTGTCCTGTACGTGTACAGGGACCGGTCAAACAGAGTTGATGAGAGTGTTGTCCTGTACGTGTACAGGGACCGGTCAAACAGAGTTGATCAGAGTGTTGTCCTGTACGTGTACAGGGACCGGTCAAACAGAGTTGATGAGAGTGTTGTCCTGTACGTGTACAGGGACCGGTCAAACAGAGTTGATCAGAGTGTTGTCCTGTACGTGTACAGGGACCGGTCAAACAGAGTTGATCAGAGTGTTGTCCTGTACGTGTACAGGGACCGGTCAAACAGAGTTGATCAGAGTGTTGTCCTGTACGTGTACAGGGACCGGTCAAACAGAGTTGATCAGAGTGTTGTCCTGTACGTGTACAGGGACCGGTCAAACAGAGTTGATCAGAGTGTTGTCCTGTACGTGTACAGGGACCGGTCAAACAGAGTTGGGCGATTGCCCACAGCAATGATACCTTTCTCCTCCATTCTTAAATCCCCCGCTGCAGGCCGGCTTTTTGACATTTCCACGACCGGTTGAATCACAAAGACGATTTCATTGGACAGAGTCCAAGCAGCGGCACAGTAGTGTATTTGCATAACCGCGATCTGATTGGCCGACGGGTCACTGCCCGAAAAGTTGAACATTTCTCAACTTTTGACGCAGGCCACGGAGCCGACTTGACGGACGGACCCACAATGCATTTGGAGAGCGCCCCATGCAAAGTCCGATCCGTCCGTTGACGGAGGTAGTGTGAAGGAGGCGAGCTGGAGAGCAGAAAGGGGAACGTGTGGTTAAAGACTTACAGACTCACCCTGAGAGAGGGATGCATTTAAGAATAAATCAAGCACATGAAATTATGGAAATAATGTCTGGAATATTGGATGGGAGATGATGTTTGACAGCCAAGAGTTGTGCTAGAAAGTACGATATGGATAGATGGATGGATGGATGAAAGCATGACAGATTTCAAATGTTCAAAGGTAACATTACACTTTTCTTCAAAAACATATATATATATTTTCATGTTTAGTGCTGATTACTTGAATAAGACAAATCTTACATTAAGGTTTTATCGAGTGTGATTGAGTCAAGTCAAAAGCGTATATGTCGCTCATGGAAGAAATTATCTAATCTAATCTAGTATATTAAATAATTACACACAGCAATCTTTGAATCCCAATAATAACTTTGTTCCTCTCTCTCTCTCTCTCTCTCTCTCTCTCTCTCTCTCTCTCTCTCTCTCTCTCTCTCTCTCTCTCTCTCTCTCTCTCTCTCTCTCTCTACATCCTTTTAGCGTGGGCCAAATAGCCTGTGGCTCTAAGCAATACTTGAGGAGAATTAATTTCCAACTGGAATGTTAACAAGCCCCACAATATATATTTTATTCCTTCTGCAATTGAAGCAATAACATGGTAAGAGTTCCTAGTGGCGCCAGACTCCTCCAGTCTGTTTCAGCAGCAGGAGGTGAACACATGAATGAGTGAACACATGAATGGCCCCGCAGACTAAGGGATCTGAAGAAAGCACAGGAAGAATAATGGAACAAAACTAGTGATGACATTTTGACCCCGCAAAAACACCAATGAACAAATATAATATAATAATATATACAAATTGAATATAACAAATATAATTGTAATAATCTATATCTCTACCTCCATCTATCTCTCTACCTCCTCCTATCTCTACCTCCATCTATCTCTCTCTACCTCCATCTATCACTCTCTCTACCTCCTCCTATCTCTCTATACCTCCATCTATCTCTCTACCTCCATCTATATCTACCTCCATCTATATCTCTACCTCCTCCTATCTCTACCTCCATCTATCTCTCTCTACCTCCTATCTCTCTCTACCTCCATCTATCTCTCTCTACCTCCTCCTATCTCTCTCTACCTCCATCTATCACTCTACCTCCTATATCTCTCTCTACCTCCTTCTATCACTCTACCTGCTATAGCTCTCTCTACCTCCATCTATCACTCTCTACCTCCTCCTATCTCTACCTCCATCTATCACTCTCTACCTCCTCCTATCTCTACCTCCATCTATCACTCTCTACCTCCTATCTCTACCTCCATCTATCACTCTACCTCCTCCTATCTCTCTCTACCTCCTATATCTCTCTCTACCTCCATCTATCACTCTACCTCCTCCTATCTCTCTCTACCTCCTCCTATCTCTCTCTACCTCCATCTATAACTCTACCTCCTATCTCTCTCTACCTTCATCTATCACTCTACCTCCTCCTATCTCTCTCTACCTCCTATATCTCTCTCTACCTCCATCTATCACTCTACCTCCTCCTATCTCTCTCTACCTCCTCCTATCTCTCTCTACCTCCATCTATCACTCTACCTCCTATCTCTCTCTACCTCCATCTATCTCTCTCTACCTCCTCCTATCTCTCTCTACCTCCATCTATCACTACCTCCTATATCTCTCTCTACCTCCTCCTATCTCTCTCTACCTCCTCCTATCTCTCTCTACCTCCTCCTATCTCTCTCTACCTCCATCTATCTCTCTCTACCTCCCATATCTCTCTCTACCTCCTCCTATCTCTCTCTACCTCCTCCTATTTCTCTCTACCTCCTCCTATCTCTCTCTACCTCCATCTATCACTCTCTCTACCTCCTCCTATCTCTCTCTACCTCCATCTATCTCTCTCTACCTCCTCCTATCTCTCTCTACCTCCATCTATCACTCTACCTCCTATATCTCTCTCTACCTCCATCTATCACTCTCTACCTCCTATCTCTCTCTACCTCCATCTATCACTCTCTACCTCCTATCTCTACCTCCATCTATCTCTCTCTACCTCCATCTATCTCTCTCTACCTCCTATATCTCTCTCTACCTCCATCTATCACTCTCTCTACCTCCTCCTATCTCTCTCTACCTCCATCTATCTCTCTCTACCTCCTCCTATCTCTCTCTACCTCCATCTATCACTCTACCTCCTATCTCTCTCTACCTCCATCTATCTCTCTCTACCTCCTCCTATCTCTCTCTACCTCCATCTATCACTACCTCCTATATCTCTCTCTACCTCCTCCTATCTCTCTCTACCTCCTCCTATCTCTCTCTACCTCCTCCTATCTCTCTCTACCTCCATCTATCACTCTCTCTACCTCCTCCTATCTCTCTCTACCTCCATCTATCTCTCTCTACCTCCTCCTATCTCTCTCTACCTCCATCTATCTCTCTCTACCTCCTCCTATCTCTCTCTACCTCCATCTATCACTCTCTCTACCTCCTCCTATCTCTCTCTACCTCCATCTATCTCTCTCTACCTCCTCCTATCTCTCTCTACCTCCATCTATCTCTCTCTACCTCCTCCTATCTCTCTCTACCTCCTATATCTCTCTCTACCTCCATCTATCACTCTACCTCCTATATCTCTCTCTCTACCTCCTATATCTCTCTACCTCCATCTATCACTCTACCTCCTATATCTCTCTCTACCTCCATCTATCTCTCTCTACCTCCTCCTATCTCTCTCTAGCTCCATCTATCACTCTACCTCCTATATCTCTCTAGCTCCATCACTCTCTCTACCTCCACCTAACCTCCCTCTGCCTGGTCCTCACTCTTTCTTTCTCTTTATCTGTTTAGTTCCCATCTGTGTTAATTGGTTGTTGGGAGAGAGCTCCACCCAGCCTGCCGGGGCCCTGGGCCCCTGGGGCCCCGGGGCCCCGGTATAACACCTAGCTCAGCTGTGCTCACAGCAGACGTGAACATGGGCCTGTATCCCGTCGTAATGTTCCAGCCTTTATGGGCCGTAAACACACCTCGGCTCTGAGTGGTCCGCTGGGCTTCATGGACGGGACGAGGGTTAAGGTGAGATTTAGAAGGAAGGAGAGAAGGAAGGAAGGAAGGAAACATGGAACACAGGACAAATGGAAGGGAGGTGGAGAATGCGGAGGTGGAGAGAATTGGAAAAGTTTGAAACAAAGGAGCTGAGGAACAATGGCAAGGGAAAATGGACTAATGGAATCACACAGAGTGGAGCGTTGTCAGAGAACAGAGAATTTAAAAGACAAAAGAATGAAAATCAAACAATAAAAATCAGTGAAAGTGAAAGCTCCATATGGAGAAAGTTAATCAGTTTTCTTTATGCCAAAAAACAATGTTTTTTTAGACAGCTTGTCTGGGCTATGCGTTGGAATTGGCTAAAGATATTAACAAGAGGAGGGGGTGCAGGATGACGCAGAGGGATAGAGAAGCCCCAGTGCTATGGCTAACAGACATCCTTCAGCCAAGCAGCAGGCATTGTGCTGCGCTGGGCGATGACGGCCCTTAAACCTCCTCCAGGCGCGTGATGCAGCACTCTGTCACTCTGCATACATTACTGTTAGCACCGCCGTCAGTGCCATTCATATTATATGATGTTGTCATTATCATATTATATGATGTTGTCATTATCATTACAGAAACAAGGAGCAGTGTGCCTGCTTGCTTTTGAGTCAGCGGCCAATCGTCTGTCACTAGGCTGGAGAAGGTCAATGTATCAGCTGGATTACATCATAATCATCTATCGTCTATCACTAGGCTGGAGAAGGTCAATGTATCAGCTGGATTACATCATAATCATCTATCGTCTATCACTAGGCTGGAGAAGGTCAATGTATCAGCTGGATTACATCATAATCATCTATCGTCTATCACTAGGCTGGAGAAGGTCAATGTATCAGCTGGATTACATCATAATCATCTATCGTCTATCACTAGGCTGGAGAAGGTCAATGTATCAGCTGCATTGACCTATTACAATCCAGCAATAAAATGCATTTTAACAGCATAGCACTGTGTTCAATTATTTGTTCAACCAAACATGATTTGTGTTGAATTGATCAGGTGGCACGCTTTTTAAGCTATTGTTGCAGAGTTATGTGACGATTAGGAATGCAGACCTGATAATGTCAGCCTTGTAGATGATAAGCTAGGTCAACTATTGTTAATCCAATCCTATCTTCATTAATGCGTCCCATTACTGTTTTACTTTACTGAGCTCGTCCCTGAAGTTGTATGCTTTATTTTATTCAAAAAGATAGAGAGACAAAGTTACTACTGACTGATCTGAGCATTTAGTCAAGGTCCTGGTGCATTGTGTAACTGTGTTTGTGACTTGTGACTGTTTTTAAATGTATAAAATAGAATTTAATCAGACAGAGAGCATGTGTACGAAAGTGTGGGTCAATTTGTCACTGTACAGAGAAATAAATCCAGACATTATGGTCCAAGGGAGGTCCAGAAATGTTCAGCATGCGAAATGAGGCATATAGTTTGAGCCCTGATAGGACGCGACTGGCAGGCCACGGCCCTGTGGCTCAATCAGCACTGACACCTGGTTACCAGTAACACTGTTTTAGACACACACTGACACCTGGTTACCAGTAACACTGTTTTATACACACTGACACCTGGTTACCAGTAACACTGTTTTAGACACACTGACACCTGGTTACCAGTAACACTGTTTTAGACACACACTGACACCTGGTTACCAGTAACACTGTTTTAGACACACACTGACACCTGGTTACCAGTAACACTGTTTTAGACACACTGACACCTGGTTACCAGTAACACTGTTTTAGACACACACTGACACCTGGTTACCAGTAACACTGTTTTAGACACACACTGACACCTGGTTACCAGTAACACTGTTTTATACACACACTGACACCTGGTTACCAGTAACACTGTTTTAGACACACACTGACACCTGGTTACCAGTAACACTGTTTTAGACACACACTGACACCTGGTTACCAGTAACACTGTTTTAGACACACACTGACACCTGGTTACCAGTAACACTGTTTTAGACACACACTGACACCTGGTTACCAGTAACACTGTTTTAGACACACACTGACACCTGGTTACCAGTAACACTGTTTTAGACACACACTGACACCTGGTTACCAGTAACACTGTTTTAGACACACACTGACACCTGGTTACCAGTAACACTGTTTTAGACACACACTGACACCTGGTTACCAGTAACACTGTTTTAGACACACACTGACACCTGGTTACCAGTAACACTGTTTTAGACACACACTGACACCTGGTTACCAGTAACACTGTTTTAGACACACTGACACCTGGTTACCAGTAACACTGTTTTAGACACACTGACACCTGGTTACCAGTAACACTGTTTTAGACACACACTGACACCTGGTTACCAGTAACACTGTTTTAGACACACACTGACACCTGGTTACCAGTAACACTGTTTTAGACACACACTGACACCTGGTTACCAGTAACACTGTTTTAGACACACACTGACACCTGGTTACCAGTAACACTGTTTTAGACACACACTGACACCTGGTTACCAGTAACACTGTTTTAGACACACACTGACACCTGGTTACCAGTAACACTGTTTTAGACACACACTGACACCTGGTTACCAGTAACACTGTTTTAGACACACTGACACCTGGTTACCAGTAACACTGTTTTAGACACACACTGACACCTGGTTACCAGTAACACTGTTTTAGACACACACTGACACCTGGTTACCAGTAACACTGTTTTATACACACTGACACCTGGTTACCAGTAACACTGTTTTAGACACACTGACACCTGGTTACCAGTAACACTGTTTTAGACACACACTGACACCTGGTTACCAGTAACACTGTTTTAGACACACACTGACACCTGGTTACCAGTAACACTGTTTTAGACACACACTGACACCTGGTTACCAGTAACACTGTTTTAGACACACACTGACACCTGGTTACCAGTAACACTGTTTTAGACACACACTGACACCTGGTTACCAGTAACACTGTTTTAGACACACACTGACACCTGGTTACCAGTAACACTGTTTTAGACACACACTGACACCTGGTTACCAGTAACACTGTTTTAGACACACTGACACCTGGTTACCAGTAACACTGTTTTAGACACACACTGACACCTGGTTACCAGTAACACTGTTTTAGACACACACTGACACCTGGTTACCAGTAACACTGTTTTAGACACACACTGACACCTGGTTACCAGTAACACTGTTTTAGACACACACTGACACCTGGTTACCAGTAACACTGTTTTAGACACATTTTAGAACTTTTGTGCAATGAAGGGCTGAGCTATAAGCGTTATCAGAATAATAATAATCTACAAATACGTGCATACAAATACAATAGGTATCCACAGCTACTTTATGAATACCTAATGAGGGCTATTGTGGTTTTCTCAAGCCATTGTTGTTGTAGTCTGAGGCTTTATTAGCGTTGTTTAGCGTTCGCTACTCGGGTCAAACCCATTATGCTTCTCCATTAAGGCACTAGCGGTTTCTTTGAGTTGAACAAACAGTTTGTGTTAAATGCTGACAGAGGAGTAAATAAGGAAAAGTGGCTTCATCTCTATTTAGTGACTATCACCACTTTGAGGAACCTCTTCTCCTCTTCTGCGTATTAAAAGGCAAACATTTGGCCGTCCTCCTTTCTTTCATCTTCCCGCAGGTCGCATATCTTGAACGTGTCAAAAATCGATACGCATGGATCAACTCTGTTGACAGACACAGAATAGGAACGATGAAGCATTATTGATTCACGATTCACGCATCATGTTTATATATCATCTTGTGACCAAATGCCCAATCGTAGCTCACCGCCCACAGACTCCGGGCTGAACAACAACAACTGTCAATAGTTTTCCTAATGCATCTATTATCCTCTGAATGAATGACGCTGTATGGTTGGAGACCCTGTTGAATGGCCTGTGAGCAGCATTTGATATTGAATTAAATGTCAGGGCCTGAAACGGGCACACACACACACACACACACACACACACACACACACACTGCTCTGATACAGCACACACACACACACACACACACACACAGATTGATGGCTTAGTGGTGGATTTATTTGTGGGTGTTGATGTCTTTGTGATGAGTGTTGGCCAGGCACACTCGGGGGGTCTCACACACACACACACACACACACACACACACACACACACACACATAAATGAACCCCAAAACATATTACGCATCACAACAGTTATTTGTTGATAAAAATAATCGATCACAGATACACTGAAGACGACACACACCAAACATATACATATACATAAATATATACATAAACATATACATCAACATATACATCAACATATACATCAACATATACATAAACATATACATATACATAAATATATACATCAACATATACATCAACATATACATAAACATATACATCAACATATACATAAACATATACATATATACCTGAACATATACATAAACATATACATAAACATATACATATACATAAACATATGCATATACATAAACATATACATAAACATATACATAAATATATACATATACATAAACATATACATAAACATATACATAAACATAAACATATACATAAACATATATACATATACATAAACATATACATAAACATATACCTGAACATATACATATACATATACATATACATAAACATATACATATACATATACATAAACATATACATACAACATACATACAAACCCAGCACACACACATATGCATCCTCTCTTGCATCCTCACTCTCCAATATCAGAAACATTTCTCATATTTTCTCAAATGTCTACGAGAGACCCCCCCCCCCCCCCCCCACACACACACACACACACACACACTCACACTCACACTCACACACACAGGCGCCTTGGGCCCGGGGTCTGGCAGTGCAGAGCAGATAGATTAGTGTAATAGTCTCGGCCAAGGCAATCATCTGCCCACTGTAGGGCTTCAGACACCAGCAGGAACATCCTTCACTCACACACACACACACACACGCAAGTGCACACACACACATATGCATGCACGCACACACACACATACACATGCATGCACACACACACACACACACACACACATGCAAGCACGCACACACATACAAATAAATAAATCATTCACAACAAACGAGTGGACCCAGGCGCTTCACAATGCCAACGTTTCCCACAGCCAACACATTAGAGTTCTTTTCAACTGGAAATGTATTTTGTTTTCCTACAAATGATACAGAATAAATGGCATCCATATTATCATTATTATTTTTATTGCATATTTTGCCATATATTTTAAATCCAGGAATTGGAAATATAAGTGACTCCAAGAGGCAATGCGTCAGATCCCATAGACAACAACATTAATACTACAGCAGTAGAGCTGAGACAGTATAGACAGCAACATTAATACTACAGCAGTAGAGCTGAGACAGTATAGACAACAACATTAATACTACAGCAGTAGAGCTGAGACAGTATAGACAGCAACATTAATACTACAGCAGTAGAGCTGAGACAGTATAGACAGCAACATTAATACTACAGCAGTAGAGCTGAGACAGTATAGACAGCAACATTAATACTACAGCAGTAGAGCTGAGACAGTATAGACAGCAACATTAATACTACAGCAGTAGAGCTGAGACAGTATAGACAACAACATTAATACTACAGCAGTAGAGCTGAGACAGTATAGACAGCAACATTAATACTACAGCAGTAGAGCTGAGACAGTATAGACAACAACATTAATACTACAGCAGTAGAGCTGAGACAGTATAGACAGCAACATTAATACTACAGCAGTAGAGCTGAGACAGTATAGACAGCAACATTAATACTACAGCAGTAGAGCTGAGACAGTATAGACAGCAACATTAATACTACAGCAGTAGAGCTGAGACAGTATAGACAGCAACATTAATACTACAGCAGTAGAGCTGAGACAGTATAGACAGCAACATTAATACTACAGCAGTAGAGCTGAGACAGTATAGACAGCAACATTAATACTACAGCAGTAGAGCTGAGACAGTATAGACAGCAACATTAATACTACAGCAGTAGAGCTGAGACAGTATAGACAGCAACATTAATACTACAGCAGTAGAGCTGAGACAGTATAGACAGCAACATTAATACTACAGCAGTAGAGCTGAGACAGTATAGACAGCAACATTAATACTACAGCAGTAGAGCTGAGACAGTATAGACAGCAACATTAATACTACAGCAGTAGAGCTGAGACAGTATAGACAGCAACATTAATACTACAGCAGTAGAGCTGAGACAGTATAGACAGCAACATTAATACTACAGCAGTAGAGCTGAGACAGTATAGACAGCAACATTAATACTACAGCAGTAGAGCTGAGACAGTATAGACAGCAACATTAATACTACAGCAGTAGAGCTGAGACAGTATAGACAGCAACATTAATACTACAGCAGTAGAGCTGAGACAGTATAGACAGCAACATTAATACTACAGCAGTAGAGCTGAGACAGTATAGACAGCAACATTAATACTACAGCAGTAGAGCTGAG
This sequence comes from Micromesistius poutassou, assembly GCF_964030765.1. NCBI lineage: Eukaryota > Metazoa > Chordata > Actinopteri > Gadiformes > Gadidae > Micromesistius > Micromesistius poutassou. Next base: position 588,024 of record NC_140287.1, read on the forward strand.
ACAGTATAGACAGCAACATTAATACTACAGCAGTAGAGCTGAGACAGTATAGACAGCAACATTAATACTACAGCAGTAGAGCTGAGACAGTATAGACAGCAACATTAATACTACAGCAGTAGAGCTGAGACAGTATAGACAGCAACATTAATACTACAGCAGTAGAGCTGAGACAGTATAGACAGCAACATTAATACTACAGCAGTAGAGCTGAGACAGTATAGACAGCAACATTAATACTACAGCAGTAGAGCTGAGACAGTATAGACAGCAACATTAATACTACAGCAGTAGAGCTGAGACAGTATAGACAGCAACATTAATACTACAGCAGTAGAGCTGAGACAGTATAGACAGCAACATTAATACTACAGCAGTAGAGCTGAGACAGTATAGACAACAACATTAATACTACAGCAGTAGAGCTGAGACAGTATAGACAGCAACATTAATACTACAGCAGTAGAGCTGAGACAGTATAGACAGCAACATTAATACTACAGCAGTAGAGCTGAGACAGTATAGACAGCAACATTAATACTACAGCAGTAGAGCTGAGACAGTATAGACAGCAACATTAATACTACAGCAGTAGAGCTGAGACAGTATAGACAGCAACATTAATACTACAGCAGTAGAGCTGAGACAGTATAGACAGCAACATTAATACTACAGCAGTAGAGCTGAGACAGTATAGACAGCAACATTAATACTACAGCAGTAGAGCTGAGACAGTATAGACAGCAACATTAATACTACAGCAGTAGAGCTGAGACAGTATAGACAGCAACATTAATACTACAGCAGTAGAGCTGAGACAGTATAGACAGCAACATTAATACTACAGCAGTAGAGCTGAGACAGTATAGACAGCAACATTAATACTACAGCAGTAGAGCTGAGACAGTATAGACAGCAACATTAATACTACAGCAGTAGAGCTGAGACAGTATAGACAGCAACATTAATACTACAGCAGTAGAGCTGAGACAGTATAGACAGCAACATTAATACTACAGCAGTAGAGCTGAGACAGTATAGACAGCAACATTAATACTACAGCAGTAGAGCTGAGACAGTATAGACAGCAACATTAATACTACAGCAGTAGAGCTGAGACAGTATAGACAGCAACATTAATACTACAGCAGTAGAGCTGAGACAGTATAGACAGCAACATTAATACTACAGCAGTAGAGCTGAGACAGTATAGACAGCAACATTAATACTACAGCAGTAGAGCTGAGACAGTATAGACAGCAACATTAATACTACAGCAGTAGAGCTGAGACAGTATAGACAGCAACATTAATACTACAGCAGTAGAGCTGAGACAGTATAGACAGCAACATTAATACTACAGCAGTAGAGCTGAGACAGTATAGACAGCAACATTAATACTACAGCAGTAGAGCTGAGACAGTATAGACAGCAACATTAATACTACAGCAGTAGAGCTGAGACAGTATAGACAGCAACATTAATACTACAGCAGTAGAGCTGAGACAGTATAGACAGCAACATTAATACTACAGCAGTAGAGCTGAGACAGTATAGACAGCAACATTAATACTACAGCAGTAGAGCTGAGACAGTATAGACAGCAACATTAATACTACAGCAGTAGAGCTGAGACAGTATAGACAGCAACATTAATACTACAGCAGTAGAGCTGAGACAGTATAGACAGCAACATTAATACTACAGCAGTAGAGCTGAGACAGTATAGACAGCAACATTAATACTACAGCAGTAGAGCTGAGACAGTATAGACAGCAACATTAATACTACAGCAGTAGAGCTGAGACAGTATAGACAGCAACATTAATACTACAGCAGTAGAGCTGAGACAGTATAGACAACAACATTAATACTACAGCAGTAGAGCTGAGACAGTATAGACAGCAACATTAATACTACAGCAGTAGAGCTGAGACAGTATAGACAGCAACATTAATACTACAGCAGTAGAGCTGAGACAGTATAGACAGCAACATTAATACTACAGCAGTAGAGCTGAGACAGTATAGACAGCAACATTAATACTACAGCAGTAGAGCTGAGACAGTATAGACAGCAACATTAATACTACAGCAGTAGAGCTGAGACAGTATAGACAGCAACATTAATACTACAGCAGTAGAGCTGAGACAGTATAGACAGCAACATTAATACTACAGCAGTAGAGCTGAGACAGTATAGACAGCAACATTAATACTACAGCAGTAGAGCTGAGACAGTATAGACAGCAACATTAATACTACAGCAGTAGAGCTGAGACAGTATAGACAGCAACATTAATACTACAGCAGTAGAGCTGAGACAGTATAGACAGCAACATTAATACTACAGCAGTAGAGCTGAGACAGTATAGACAGCAACATTAATACTACAGCAGTAGAGCTGAGACAGTATAGACAGCAACATTAATACTACAGCAGTAGAGCTGAGACAGTATAGACAGCAACATTAATACTACAGCAGTAGAGCTGAGACAGTATAGACAGCAACATTAATACTACAGCAGTAGAGCTGAGACAGTATAGACAGCAACATTAATACTACAGCAGTAGAGCTGAGACAGTATAGACAGCAACATTAATACTACAGCAGTAGAGCTGAGACAGTATAGACAGCAACATTAATACTACAGCAGTAGAGCTGAGACAGTACAACTAAGAAATCATTTGGCCAGCGGTTAGTATGTGTATGTCCGTGTGTGTGCGTGTGTGTGTGTGTGTGTGTGTGTGTGTGTGCACTTGCCTAACTATCCAACAGGGGACTTCGGTGTCGTAACACCTTCACCAACAGGGGACCTCCGAGCCAAGAGGGGACATTTTTCAGGTCCCCTCTTGGTCATGCCTTAAATCAAGCTAAAAACATGCCTAAAACATTTTGGTGCATTTTCTCAACTTTTGCCAAGAGGGGACCTGAAAGTGTGTGAGTGTTTAGTCCATACTCAGCAGCGCCTCTGCTGGCCAGAGCTGGGAGTTCAATGACCAATTCACACACGTCGCTTCAATCACACTCCTCTATTGTGTGAACGGCCTGCAGCCCCAAGAGGTCATTCAGACTGTAGAGGGCTGTTAAACAGCCTACTTAGTAAAGAAAACCAGTCTCTTGAAACATGATATTTTAGTGTATTTTTCTGACAAAATGTAAAGGCTCAGCTTTAAAAGTTAAGACAGGATAGACGATAAAGATAGTAATCTCAACTAATGTAATAATTAAATGTCAAACATGATTTGTTAGTGTTTTTAGAACAGTCAGTAGCAAGCTCCTATCTATTCATTTGTATCAATAAAAAATTATAAAAAACTAAAATACATTTTAAGGGTCTAGACCTTTGAAATTGTTCAATCCCCAAAATGTGCCTTAATTTACCATCTTACAATTAGTAATTTCCATACATTTTACAATGTCTATTTTTTAAAGAAATGCATTTTAATTGTTGATTTGCATTACAGAAAATGGTCCACACTTGTACTGTATGGAATGACAGGGGTCCACTGTTGGCTGATACATAATGACAGAAGTTCCCTCTTAGATAGCATAGAGTGACATTCACACTTTAAAATTTAAAACTGCAGGGAAAAGAAAACAAACACTAAGCTGTAATTAGTAGGAATATATTAGGAAGATAACAGTCAGTAGCAAGACCATATATTAATTTGTACCAATAAAAAATTATAATAAATAAGTCTGGTAAAAGAATGACACATTTAGGGTCTAGACCTTTAAAATTGTTCAAACCCCAACATTTACCTTGATCTACCATCTTACAAATTAGTGAATTCCATTCATTTTACAATGTACTTCAGTCCCCAATCTATATTTTAAGAAATGAATTTAATTGTTGATTTGCCTTACACAAAAATGTCCACACTTGTATTGTATGGCATGACAGGGGTCCACTGTTGGCTGATACATAATGACAGAAGTCCCCTCTTAGATAGCATAGAGTGACATTCACACTCCAACATAGATGAGTAAGAAATAAATAAGTAAAATTGATAGTTCTTAAGAGATAACAATCTAAATATGATGATATATGATATATATGATATATATGATGATATATATATATATATAATGTTATTTTGTAAGTAAAGTTGCCACAACAATATTGTCATTGTGGCTTTTTGAGTGAGCTGTATTTACAGCTTATATCTCTATAAGTTATATATCTAAGGATAGCAACAACAGAACTTGCTATTTTGGATATTGCCAGAGAGTACTTTAGCATGGTATATAGGATAGAGGCCCAGAAATCATAAGTTTGTTTGAGATACAATGGACAACTTAATAAGGTTTTTATTTTTTTCACAACTGCAAACTGCTTAGTCTATGGTTAAAGGAACGCATTTTATCTGTTGATTTACATTACAGTAAGAAGTTCCACACTTTTTTGTATGTAATGACAGGGGTCCACTGTTGGCTATTACAAAATGACACAAGTCCCTTCTTAGATAGCGTGGAGCGACATTCACACTTCTGCTTTTATCAAAAGAGGAAATAACAAAAGTATATTGTAACGAAAAGATAGTAATCTCAACTAATGTAATAATTATTTGTCCAACATGATGTTAGTACGTTTTTGTAACAGAATCTTTAATGAGAAGCTTTAATGGATCGCTTAACAATTGTCGACTATGACACTGTATTAAAGGGCTACCCAGAAGGCAAGGGAGTAGTAAGTAGCATACTTTAGAATTTAAAAATGTAGGGAAAAGAAAACAGACACTAAGCTGTAATTAGGAATAGAACAGTCAGTAGCAAGATCATATCTATTAATTTGTACCAATAAAAAATATATAATAAATAAGTGTGCTAAAAGAATTTTATACTTTTAGGGTCAAGACCTTTCAATTTGTTCAATCCCCAAAATGTACCTTGATTTACCATATTACAATTAGTGATACCAATTTTATAATGTACTTCAGTCCCAAATCTATATTTAAAGAAATGCACTTGAATTGTTGCATTGCAGAAAAATGTCCACACTTGTATTGTATGGAATGACAGGGGTCCACTGTTGGCTGATATATAATGACAGAAGTTCCCTCTTAGATAGCATAGAGTGACATTCACACTCACACTGGTGTGAAGAGTCCCTCTCCCAACCCCCACACACATACTTGCATACTTCTTACATACTTAGGTCCCCCCTGAAAATCCATTCAACCCCCCACCCCCACAGTCTCTATTCAAATTAATCACCTCACACTTTTCTACTGAAGCACTGATTCCTGAGCCTTTCAGATCATGCTGTTGGATGAGGATGTGATGACACATCTCATCATCACATAGGCTGATAGTGGAGAATTTTGCTTTGTTGATCCTTGCTGTTGTTTGACTAATATTTAAAAAATTGTTCAAAATATGCTGATATCACATTTATGATTTAACATAGGCACAGGCAACATGGATCTTTTCACTGTAAAATAGCTATTCTAGAAAATCAATCAAAAGAACACTGTTCACAGATAAAATATACAATATGGTCGAGTCAAGATTTTCAAATGCTGTCTTCCATCGAGATTGCTATAAAATGCACAAAAACTGTGAGAGAGTTTTTCTGATTGCATATGATTTCATATATCACAGGAGGAAGTAGAGGTTTTCTGAAACATGTATGGTATTAAATCAATAATTTTAAATATACAAAGTTCCCATGATATGTAATATATTAATCCTAAGTTTCTAACAATACCAAGTGTCAACTTTGACTGATAAGAATGGTAGATTGATCATCTAATTCACTAATCATACCTACCATCCCCTCACTCACAACTACTATGCTTTACAGTTTTTCACCAACATTCTGTATGCCTACTTTTTTCACAGTCTAATTTTATACTCAACAAATAAAGGCCACTCTACATTTTAGGTGTCAACAATACGTAAAAGTATTAACGGCAGTTTACAAAGCATATGTTTAATATTGTTAAGAATGAGAGAAGTCCTCATCACATACGGAAATTCCTGAGATAAATGATGGATAACAAAATGTGTAAATATAAATATACAAACATGTCTCCATTGACAGTTGGGGTGTCTATAATTTGAATTTTGTTCAATCTTGTTCAGATAATATAAGTATGATACAAGTTTAATAACTGTCACAACATACCAATTAGCCATCATGTTTATGTTTTGTTTTACTGTACAAGCCTCCTGGCTGTGATTTAGTGTACAAATATGAGAGTGGCAGTGATCTTCGAATCTAACCCCTGACAAGTAAGCAAATCTGTATTTTCACCAAAAGGTCAAACTACTCCTTTGAAATATTTTGTAATAGTTACACATATAATGCTATGGCCAGATTGTAAGAATACACCATTTTCTGGCTTATTAATTATAACCAAAGCAACTGAGTTTCTTTCATGAATTGTTTTTATCTTCATACTGATTTGAACAGAGAATCATGTATTTTAATCTCAGAACAGTATTTTTACAACATAGTTGAAGAAAATATTGAATTAATCGAGAAATACATGGTGAATGGTAAACATGTGGAACTTACCTCTCACTATAGCCTCAGCAATGTAGATAAAAGGTGAACTCAAATGTCCAGAATATATACACACACACACATATACATATATACATATATATATATATCTTAGGATCAGACATGCCAGTTTTATTATAGATAATATCAAACTAGCTGATTTATTCACTTGAATTCAAATAAATAGCTGTGATCATAATAAAAGACTAATTTAACTATAGAGATACAGTAGGATTTTGTAACTATACAATTTTGTTTCACATTATATACCGTTTTTAGGGGGGGGGGGGGGGTCTAATTTTGAGATATGGAATGGATTTACATACTTTGTGCTGCTTAGTTCAGACTTGTGTTGGAGGAAAATAACCCTTTTTAAGGTATTTAAAAAATAAAATAAAGACATGAAAAATTACCAGTACATTGATGGGGTGAAATGCATATCTAAAGGAGCCTGATTGATTAAATAATCATTAATGTCTCTATGATAATTTCATAGTATGGCATTGTGCATGGTGTAGTAATGACTTAATTGCATTCATAGACACCTTTTTAGAAACAGTTGTATATTATTATATTATATTTTTTATGGTTTAGTTCATTATGTGGACATTAAGAAGTTGATTGACCAGCAACCATGCCCTTCACAGATCCTAACTTGAGTGAGTTCTGCCTCTGAGAAGTGAGAGACTTTAGAGCGGGGGAGGGGGGTATTTTAGCAGATGCTGTTGCTCTCTGCTCATCATTCTGTTTCAACCTGTGTCTGTCTAATCGTCTGCAGTGTGGGGGATGGTTACCTGGAGCTGACGATGGTCGTTAGGCCTTTCTATAGTGGGCACTCAGGGGCCTATGTTTGACTAACCCTAACCCCCAACCTGCAGTTGCAAGACATGTAAAGCTTAGATCCTCCTTGTCAAGTCTGTGGAACTGTACTGAACAGTCTTCCTTCAAAAGATATTCCCTAATTTATATAGTATTTATTTAAGTAGGTGAGCTCATTGAGATCACATTCCCTTGATCACAAGAGACTAGGGTACAGCAGACAGAAAAACAGACATCACTAAACGAAACACTGCATACCTTTTTATTTAGAATAATATGCATTTTTAAATAAAGGGCGTCTTTCTTTGCATATATATAGTGATGATAAAAAAAAAAACAGACATCACTAAATATCATCACTATATATATGCAAAGAAAGACGCCCTTTATTTAAAAATGCATATTATTCTAAATAAAAAGGTATGCAGTGTTTCGTTTATTCAATTATTTCATTACTAAATTATTTGTCTAACAAGCCTATGTCTTAGATCAGAAAATCATTATGTCATTGTTTGTACCACTGATAAGGATTACCAGGATAACATTTTAAAATATTGATTGATACATTGTGGTAACTGCATGCTGCAAGTAAAAGTGGGAAGTTGACCTGTACTCTTTTCCAACCACTACCTTTGTTCAAAGTCAACCCTGTTGAATAAAGAGCTGAGCTAGGACTAAAGAAGAACTATGACTATAATACCTACAATTATTTAAAAAAAAATTGCTGCATGGGTTGTGTGCCTTCCACTTTATGCAAACTCTCACATCAAATTCTGAGATTCCGCAATTTTTGACAGCCTTGAAATGGTTTCACCTCTTTATTCACCAGTATGTGTTCATCATTACTTGATCAATTGTGTGATAATCAGAAAGTAAACCACAAATTAAGGTTAAGTATGAGTATTGCAGTATACATTTACATTTCTGTACTTTGAACCACAACCAGCAGCACTGTGTCTGTGACTTTCTCACTGCTTCTGACATTGTAGGTGCTTTTAAGCTTTTGTCTCTGGAAGCATCATTGCATGTGTCCATTCCATTTAAATTTATTTATTTCAGTTTTCTTTTTTTTTAATGGGAGATGGTAAAGAATTACAGCAGAGCATAGTAGAAGAAATCTATACGGTAGTTTAACAGTGGCCTTTTGGGTTTAAATCAATCTTCTAGCTGACTTAACTCTTGCATTGTTGACAATCTGATGAATCTTTATTTGTCATTATTTTTAAATAGTTGTTTCCAGGCAGCATTTCTACTTGCAAACAATTGAATATCCTCTTAAGGATCTGGGACAAAATGTTCATATCCCTCTGCAGAGAGATATAGCAGGAAACATCTCTGACACTGAAACTGACAAAACACTAAACAATTATTTCTTTCTTGTCAAGCTTTGTCACATGACGTATTGATGAGGATAACATTTTTTCCACACTTTATGAATAGATCCATGCAGGAGTGTGAGTGTCGCCCTATACCATTTAACAGGGGACTTGTGTCATGTTGTACAATCCAAGTGGGGACCATCTTTTAGAGCACAAAGTCTGTCTGTTCTTTGAATGTGAACTTATGTATGGGACAGTTTTTTCTAAATGATATTTTTCCACAATAACATGACTTCAGTTTTAACTACCACAATTTATCACTGTTCAATCAATCAACAAACACTGTTCCCTGCACTTGAACAGCCTTAAAGCTATCATCTGTCTTTTTGATGGAGTTACTTAAGGCATATGTCAGAACCTGCACAATAGTATACAGACCTTCAAAGAAAGGTTAATGTATAGAATTTTGTTTTTTAACGTTGTGCTGTTAAACAGAAAAGATGGTTCCCACTTGGATTGTACAGGATGACAGAAGTCCCCTCTTTGCCTGTACAAAAGGACACTGGTCCCCTGTTAAATGGTATGGCGCGACACTTACACTCCAGCATTTATGTATTCATTAGGTAAGAAAAAAATAGTTTACTGCTTCCTCTATAGTAGAAAATAAATCATTTTCCATAGAGCCTTTAGACAGCTCTTCCATAGTTCATAAGAGACATTTGGTCATAAGAAAAAATACTTATATATAACAGGGCTAACTAGGGCTGTCAATCAATTAAAAATATTTAATTGTGATTAATCTCATGATTGTCCATAGTTAACTTGCAAATTGCTCATTAATCGCACATTTAACTGTTCTAAATATATCTTAAAAGATGATTATTGGTTATTGATGAGGATTACATTTAGTCTTTTCCACACTTCGTGAATAGATCCATGCAGGAGTGTGAGTGTCGCCCCATACCATTTAACAGGGGACTTGTGTCATGTTGTACAATCCAAGTGGGGACCATCTTTTATAATTTAGAGCACAAAGTTTGTCTGTTCTTTGAATGTGAACTTATGTAAGGGACAGTTTTTCCACAATAACATGACTTCAGTTTTAACTACCACAATTGATCACGGTTCAATCAATCAACAAACACTGTTCCCTGCACTTGAACAGCCTTAAAGCTATCATGTCTTTTGATGGAGTTACCTACAGCATATCTCAGAACCTGCACAATAGTATACAGACCTTCAAAGAAAGTTTAATGTGTAGATTTTTTTTATTACTTTGTGCTGTTAAACAGAAAAGATGGTTCCCATTTGGATTGTACAGGATGACAGAAGTCTTAGCCTGTACAAAATGACACTGGTCCCCTGTTAAATGGTATGGAGCGACACTTACACTCCAGCATTTATGTATTCATTAGGTTAGAAAAAAATAGTTTACTGCTTCCTCTATAGTAAAAAATAATTCATAGAGCCTTTAGACATTTCATGAGGGAAATTTTGTCATGAGCAAAAATACTAACTAGGGCTATCAATCAATTAAAATATTTAATCGTGATTAATCGCATGATTGTCCATAGTAAACTCGCAAATTAATCGCAAAACACATTTTTTAACTGTTCTAAATATATCTTGAAATGATGTTTTTCAATTGTGGGATCTGTGATTTACATAAATAGATTATTTTTTCTCTTCAAGATAGATTCCAGAGCATTTATTTTTATACACAATTAAATTCACTAGAAGGTCCCCTCTTGTACTGTTAAGACTGACAGAAGCAACAGTTGTGGTTGGCAAACACTCATTGAGTGAAACAATAGGCCCAGACAGCTCCCCTGCTGCAGTGAATGGAGTCCCCTCTTAGATATGTAAATATCGCTTAAGGATTCAAGTCCCCTCTTGGCAACTTCTTTAAAAAAATAAAAAACAACAATTTGAAGTTATATTATGACAAAAGTACTTAAAACTAAACTCTGTATTATGTTTTTGTATTTTTAAAATGACCAGAAATAGAGGTCCACACTTGGTTGATGAAAACCGATAGTCCCCTGTTGGTAAAGTAAACGTGTATGTGTGTGTTTGTGCGTGTGTGTGTGTTTGTGCGTGCGTGCATGTGTTATACCTGTGAGGACGCAGTGATCCTTGATCAGTTAACCAAATGAAACACACACATACACACACGCACACACACGCACTCACACACACACTCTGGGGTCTTTCTTTCCTTAGGATCCCATCTTCCAGACCTTGACCTCACCTTGGCTCCTACCTCCAGATCTTTGTAAGGATCTTTCCAGAACGGGCCCAGCTGGGTCCTGAGGATACAAACCCTGAGCGCTAAGCCAGAAGTGCACCTCGGTTTTAATGAGGAATACAATTAGCATTTTAATGAGAACGTGAAGCAGAAAGCTGACACGACACTTTTGAAAACTGAAGGACAAAAGTTTTTTATTTATTTTTTCTACGACAGCGTTACTTTGGAATAAAATGAACCGGTGGAATTCAGAACAGGGAAAAGACACCTTCTGGAGAGCACTGAACAATAATGCTGAAAGGTTTATAGCAAGCCAGGGGAGCATTTTAGCTTTGATGACTTCATGTAAAAAAGCAGATGTCAGATGTGGATTCACTGGGCTGTTACCATCACGACCGCAAGGCCATGCAGGCTCGTTCTCCCAGCCCCATTGATCCAGAAGCACAGCCGTTTTACATTTTCTATCTCTTTCATTACCATGAAGCCAAAAAGCATATCTTACTACGCTTCTGTGTGCCTTACCGTGCTGTTGAACGCAGATGTCGGTTGAGGCTGAAAATACTTTGTGAATTGGATAAGGGATCATTGTTTCCTCGTTTGGGGGCTAGGGTTGGGGGTTGCATAACGTAGGACCTGTAGAGCCCTCTGTGACGGTACAGGTCATAACGTAGGACCTGTAGACGGTACAGGTCATAACGTAGGACCTGTAGACGGTACAGGTCATAACGTAGGACCTGTAGACGGTACAGGTCATAACGTAGGACCTGTAGAGCCCTCTGTGACGGTACAGGTCATAACGTAGGACCTGTAGACGGTACAGGTCATAACGTAGGACCTGTAGAGCCCTCTGTGACGGTACAGGTCATAACGTAGGACCTGTAGACGGTACAGGTCATAACGTAGGACCTGTAGAGCCCTCTGTGACGGTACAGGTCATAACGTAGGACCTGTAGACTGTACAGGTCATAACGTAGGACCTGTAGACGGTACAGGTCATAACGTAGGACCTGTAGAGCCCTCTGTGACGGTACAGGTCATAACGTAGGACCTGTAGACGGTACAGGTCATAACGTAGGACCTGTAGACTGTACAGGTCATAACGTAGGACCTGTAGAGCCCTCTGTGACGGTATAGGTCATAACGTAGGACCTGTAGACGGTACAGGTCATAACGTAGGACCTGTAGACGGTACAGGTCATAACGTAGGACCTGTAGATGGTACAGGTGATAAAGAGACCAACAGACATTGTTGAAAAAAAATTTAACAAGAAGGAAGACATTGTAAAAAGTATATGAAATCATTGTAGATAGTATAAGGGAAAGATTGTAGATAGTATAAGGGAAACATTGTATTTACATTTACATTGAGGGCATTTGCAGACGCTTCTATCCAAAGCGACTTACAATAAGTACATTTGTCATAAGAAGTGAAACAATATATCGCCGTCGGTACAGTAAAGACGTTCATAGAACCAAGTGCAAGTACTAACAATCGCCAGGCTGACCCCATTCCCCGTATACAGCAGTGATAGCTAGCTACTGCAGATGCTACACAACTAAGTACATGCTACACAACATGCATGCACAACACACTTAATTACAATGAATGAATACAACCTGTATTAAGTGCGTTCATCAAGTGCCAGGACGTACAACAAACAATAGTGCAACAGACAAATAAGGGACTGAATGTCTATGTAGAGTCTAGGTGAACTCTGAACAGGTGGGTTTTGAGTCGTTTGCAGAAGCTGGTGAGCGACTCTGCGGTCCTGACATCAGCAGGGAGCTCGTTCCACCACTGTGGTCCCAAGATGAAGAGAAGAGTTGTGATTTAGCTGATGGACCTTTGGTTGCTCTTAGTGATGGCGGTACCAGACGTCCAGCTGAGGTAGTTGAGCGGAGGGGTCGAGCTGGGGTGTGTGGTTTGACCAAGGCTTGGAGGTAGGCAGGGGCAGTTCCATCGACCGCCTTGTATGCCAGTACCATCATCTTGAATCTGATGCGGGCTACTACAGGGAGCCAGTGGAGGTGGCGGAAGAGGGGAGTGACATAGGAGAATTTAGGTAGGTTGAACACGAGGCGCACTGCCACGTTCTGGATACGCTCCAATGGTTTAATAGCAGAGACCGGGAGTCCAGCTAGGAGCGAGTTGCAGTAGTCCAGGCGGGAGATGACCAGTGCTTGGACTAGAAGCTGAGCTGCTTCCCTTGTGAGGAAGGGCTGTATCCTGCAGATGTTGTAAAGTGCAAATCTGCAGGATCGGGCCACTGTGGTGATGTTGGTGGTGCAACATAACTGGTTGTCTAGTACCACACCAAGGTTTCTGGTAGTTGGAGACGGAGATACAGTGATGTTCTTGACAGTGACCAGTAAATCCAATTGAGGGCAATCTCTCCCCGGTATTAGGAGGAGCTCAGTCTTGTTGAGGTTAAGCCTCAGGTGATGGGCAGTCGTCCAAGTGCTGACGTCTGCCAGACATTCAGATATGCGCGTTGCAATCAGGGCTTTGTCAGAGGAGGGGAATGAGAGGAATAGTATAGAGGGAGTATAGAATGGTATAGAGGGAGAACAGAAGGGGCCCCAGTACAGAGCCTTGAGGGACACCAGTGTCAAGTGTGCAAGGTTTGGACAAGGAGCCATTCTATGTGACCTGATAGGTGTGATTCGACAGGTAAGATAGGGCCGATTCAGCAATGCCAAGTTCGGCAAGATTGGCAAGGAGGATCTGGTGGTTGACTGTGTCAAATGCTGCGGAGAATGAGAACCGATGAGAGGGACGAGGCTCTGGCAGCATGGAGGGACTCAGTCACCGCGAGGAGAGCCGTCTCAGTGGAGTGTGCCTTCTTGAAGCCTGACTGGTGAGGGTCAAGCAAGTTGTTATGTGAGAGATAGGAGGACCGTTGGTTAGAAATGGCACGTTCCAGTGTTTTAGAGAGGAATGAAAGAAGAGATACCGGTCTGTAGTTCTGGATCTCGTGGTGTCAAGGGATGGTTTTTTGAGGAGAGGCTTTATTCTGGCAGTCTTGAAAGACGCTGGAACAATGCAACAATGTAGAGAGGAGGGAGGGAGAGGACTTCAGGGGTGTGTGAGAATGAGAAGGCGTGGAGAGGGCAGCAGGAGTAGCAGAGTTCTCTGGAGTGATCCAAGTCTCTGTAAGGGCCAGGAAGTGGAGGGTCATCAGGGATGCGTAGGCCGAAATGGAGTCTGCCTTCTTGACCGCTGATTTGCAGTTCCAGAATCCTCCCATCACTTCGAGGTGGGTGTAGGTGGAGGGCGGTGGGTGGCACAGATTGGACAGGTATATAAAACTAGCCTTTAAATACACAAGGGAGCTCAGGCAGCCGTAGCTCCGCCTAGCAATCAAGCCTTTATATTTGATTGTAGATAGTTTAAGGAGACATTGTAGATAGTTTAAGGAGACATTGTAGATAGTTTAAGGAGACATTGTAGATAGTATAAGGAGACATTGTAGATAGTTTAAGGAGACATTGTAGATAGTATAAGGAGACATTGTAGATAGTATAAGGAGACATTGTAGATAGTTTAAGGAGACATTGTAGATAGTTTAAGGAGACATTGTAGATAGTTTAAGGAGACATTGTAGATAGTTTAAGGAGACATGAGAGCAGCCAGCTCAGGACTGATCATTGTCTTCTGGTCTGATGTGAGCCCTCCCCCCTGTGGTCCTCAGGATGATCCCCCCCACCAGCCAGAACTTCCTGGTGAACAACCTGGCGGCAGGCAGCCAGTACGACCTGTGCGTGCTCGCCATCTACGACGACGTCATCACCTCGCTGACGGCCACGCGGGTGGTGGGCTGCCTGCAGTTCACCACCGAGACCGAGTACATGCGCTGCCACTTCATGCAGTCCCAGTTCCTGGGCGGCACCATGATCATCATCATCGGGGGCGTCATCGTGGCCTCGGTGCTCGTCTTCATCATCATCCTGATGGTCCGCTACAAGGTGAGCCCGGGGCAGCGGTGGGTTCTGGGTAATGTGTTCAGAACGCAGTGTGTTCTGGGTAATGTGTTCAGAACGCAGTGTGTTCTGGGTAATGTGTTCAGAACGCAGTGTGTTCTGGGTAATGTGTTCAGAACGCAGTGTGTTCTGGGTAATGTGTTCAGAAGCTGCTCTGTCACAGCTGGTCAAACTTCAACTCATTTTAAAAGCGCTCTGCTCATTGGCTCAGGCAGGTGCCAGGCCGTGTGTGTTCATAAACCAGCCAATCACAGTGCACTCAGTGGCCGGTCCCAGCGCTCACTCCCAGCCTTTGTGTTTGTCCAGGTCTGTAACCCAGGCAACGGCAGCAAGGGCGTGTCCCTGCGGATGACCAACGTCCACTCCCAGACCAACGGGCAGCAGGCCCAGGGCTGCTGCCTCACCCCCAGCCCGTCCAAACACAGCGCCCTGGAGGGGAGGGAGGGGGGAGGGGGAGGGGGAGGGGGGGGGAGGAGGAGGCCGGGACTCCATGACCCAGTCCTCAGAGACCCTGCTGAGCGACTGTTCCCAGGGGGCCGTGGGGGAGAAGGGGCCCCTCAAGAGAGGCTCAGAGAGGGGCCCAACCACGGGGGCCCGGGGCCACTGGGGCCCTCAGGGCCCCCAGGGCCACCAGGGCCCGGCGGCTGAGCCCGCTGGCCAGCGCCCCCCCGGCACGCAGCCCTCAGCCGGCACCCTGCCCAAGGCCCGGAGGAAGCCCGCCCCTGGGACCCCCGCGGAGAGGGGCCCCGCGGAGAGGGGCCCCGGGGACCGGCCAGGGTCAGCAGAGGGTCTGATCTCCTCCTCCGCCCTCCTGTCCCCCTCCTCCGGCCGGCTGGAGCACCTCAACACCAACCGCAACAACTCCACCTCGCTGGACCCCCCCCCCCCACCCCCCCCCCCCACCTCAACACCAACCGCAACAACTCCACCTCGCTGGACCCCCCCCCCCCACCGCCCCCCCCACCTCAACACCAACCGCAACAACTCCACCTCGCTGGACCCCCCCCCCCACCCCCCCCCCCCACCTCAACACCAACCGCAACAACTCCACCTCGCTGGCCCAGCCGCCGCCGCCGGCCCCCCCCCCACCACCCCCCCCCCAGCGCCCCGCCCCCCAGCGCCAGCCCCGCCCTCCACCCCCACCACCCCCCCCCCAGCGCCAGCCCCGCCCTCCACCCCCACCACCCCCCCCCCAGCGCCCCGCCCCCCAGCGCCAGCCCCGCCCTCCACCCCCACCACCCCCCCCCCAGCGCCAGCCCCGCCCTCCACCCCCACCACCCCCCCCCCCAGCGCCCCGCCCCCCAGCGCCAGCCCCGCCCTCCGCATCAAGGACACGCCCGTCCTGCGCCGGGCCCCCCGGGGCCCCTCCCCCCGGGGCCCCTCCCCCCGGGGCCCCTCCCGCTACCAGACTCTCCCCTCAGAGGAGGGGGGGGGGCGGGGCCCGGCCAGGAGGCGGTTCTCCCTCGGGGACGGGGGCGGAGCCACGCGCCCGCCGGGGGGCGGAGCTCCCAGGTTAGGACGCATGATGCGCAACAAAAGGAGCCAATCGATGAGCGGCATGCTGATCCCCAAGGAAGGGGAGGCGGAGTCTGAGAAGGAGCGCTGTGATTCTGATTGGATCCTGGAGAGCACCGTGTGACGTCCGTGTTGTTCTGGAGCGACCACCTGCTTCTGTCTGCGGATTCATGTGTGGTGCTACTGGCCATCAACATGTGGGAGGCTGGGCGTGTGCGTGTGTGCGTGTGTGTGTGTGCGTGTGTGTGTGAGTGTAAGTGTGAGTGTGAGTGTGTGTGTGTGTGTGTGTGTGTGTGTGTGTGTGTGTGTGTGTGTGTGTGTGTGTGTGTGTGTGTGTGTGTGTGTGTGTGTGTGTGCGTGCGTGCGTGCGTGCGTGTGTGTGTCTGTGTGTGAGGCTTGGGATTAGCATGTACAGCACACATGTAATATGTGTCCTGTCTTGTTTGAACATGTGTCAGTAGATGTGAGGATGTGAGTGTGTGTGTGTGTGTGGGTGAGGATGTGAGGATGTGTGTGTGTGAGGATGTGTGTGTGTGTGTGTGTGTGTGTGTGGGTGAGTGATGTGAGGATGTGTGTGTGAGTGTGTGTGGGGTGGACCAGATCTTGTTAAAAACGTTTATATTATAACTTCTCTCCCCTTCTTTATTTTTTTGAGAGGTTTTTCAAAAGATTGTTTTCATCTTAAGGAATACCTCGTAGCGTATTCTTCTTTCTGTTTGTTTTGGGAGTTTCCAACAGGTGGATGTTTGCCTTGTTTGGTGTCTTGTGGCGTCCACATTATAGCACAAACAAAACGAAAAAGAACAACCAATCTAAAATAGACAATGCCTTCTGCAACGGGATTACACAGGGGCCACGCCCAGACCCCCCCGTCACCTACCCCCCCCGTCAGAACACCAACCAAAAGGGAAATAAAGGACTACACCACGTCAAAACTACAAATGGAAAAAAGCACATTGTTCTTCAGAAGAAGCAGAGGTCCACATGGGGCGGTGTGCGTTTTGGGAGGTGTGCGTTTTGGGCGGTGTGCGTGTGCGTTTTGGGCAGTGTGCGTTTGACGTGTGGTCGTAACCATGGCAGGAGCGCAGCTCTCTGTCAGACAATATGGAGGAGTTCACCACAGCCCCTTCTGGACTAACGAGGACACACACCGAGACAACAGTGGGACAAAAGCAACAAT
>NC_140287.1:610599-613099 GCF_964030765.1 Micromesistius poutassou
CACGCTGGACAGGACAGGACAGGAGCCCCACCTACAGTCTGCTGCGGCCTTGGCACAGCTGGGAGCGGAGGTGGGGGTGGTGGACGTTTGGAGGGTCAAACACCCGAGCAATAGACAATACACATGGGTGAAGGTGGTGGATGGGAGGGTGAGTGAAGCCAGACTAGATAGGATCTACATGTCACATTCACACAGCAATAGATTATTGAACAGTCACATTGTTCCAGTAGGGTTCACCGATCACCATTTAGTCACTTTAGATTTTCACATCACACAAACATCTAAATGCACCTCATACTGGCACTTCAATGTAAAGCTGCTGCAGGACGCAGACTTTTGCAGAAAATTTGAGGTATTCTGGGAAATGTGGAGGGGGAGGAAGGGTGAGTTTGAGTCTTTGAGTCAGTGGTGGGAGGTAGGTAAGGCACACGTTAGGGTTTTCTGTCAGCAGTACACTAGTCACTCCACAACACGGATCAGGAGAACCATACAGCAGTTAGAGCAGGACATCAGGGACATGGAGGACAGGCTTCACACACCACAGCATAGACACACACACACTGCACCAAAAGAAACAGGAACTGAGCACGTTTTTACAGGAGAGGGTTAATGGGGTTCTAGTTAGAGCACGTTTCACCACCATCCGGGAGATGGACGCTCCTACCGCTTCCCTTTTAATTTAGAAAAATCGGTATCGTTTAAAAAACAGATGGTCTGTCTCCGCCTTCCTGATGGGTCTGTAACGACAGACCAGGGTAAGATGAGGAGACATGCAGTGGATTTTTACAGCGCCCTTTACAGAGCAGAGGTCGTCCATAGAGGGTGCCAGGACGAGCTGCTGCAGGGACTTCCTCAGCTCAACTCCGAGGACAGTCTCTCCCTGGACGCGTTCATTTCGCTAGAGGAACTTACTACTGCAGTGGGACAGATGGCCTCTGGTCGGGCCCTGGGACTGGACGGACTGCCGGCAGATTTGTATAAACACTTCAGGAGATTTTTGGGTGCTGACCTGTGGGGGGTCCTGCGGGAGTGCTCAGGGTCGGGATTGCTGCCGGCCTCCTGGCGGAGTGCCGTTCTTTCGCTCATCCCAAAAAAAGGAGATTTGGCTCTTTTAAAAAAACTGGAGGCCTGTGGCATTATTATGCACGGATTATAAACTTTTGTCCAAGGTGCTCGCCAACAGGCTTAAAAAAGTACTGGATCAAATCATCCACAGGGACCAGTCATACTGTGTCCCGGACAGGTCCATTATGGATAACCTGTTTTTAATGAGAGACTTGATCGATGTATGCAAATTGTACAGTTTTGACACAGGGGTGTTTTCACTGGACCAGGAGAAAGCGTTTGACAGGGTGGATCATGGTTTTCTTTTTGGTACTTTAAGGGCTTTTGGTTTTGGTGGTGGGTTTTTGTCGTTGCTGAGTCTGTTGTATACAGACGCGTGTTTCTTGGTGAAGGTGGGTGGAGGGCTGAGCTGTCCAGTCAGAGTTGGGAGGGGCATCAGACAGGGCTGTACCATTTCTGGACAGCTCTACAGTTTAGTGATTGAACCGCTGCTTTGTCGACTTAGGTCCAGGTTGACAGGGCTGCGTTTACCTGGTCTGCCCCAGCGCCCCCCGTTAGTGTTATCGGTCTATGCGGATGACATCAGTGTTTTAATCAGAAACCAGGGGGATGTAGACAACCTGACAGAAAGCCTCACACTGTACCAGAAAGCTTCCTCTGCCAAAGTAAATTGGGACAAGAGTGAAGCCTTGCTAATCGGGCAGTGGACAGACAGACAGACACCAAAGCTACCAGGGGACCTGGGCTGGGGTAGACAGGGACTTAGGGTACTAGGTGTCTCTCTAGGGACTGAGGAATATGAGAGGAGGAACTGGGAGGGTGTTCTGGAGAAGGTGTGTGCCAGACTAACCAAATGGAAATGGTTGCTCCCTCAGCTCTCCTACAGGGGTCGGGTTCTCATCGCCAATAACTTGGTCGCCTCGGCCCTTTGGCACAGACTGACAGTCCTAACACCACCGAGAGGCCTGATTCATGCCATCCAGAAGGAGATTGTGGACTTTTTCTGGTCTGGGCAGCACTGGACACGGGCCTCTGTCCTGTATCTGCCGGTGCAGGAGGGTGGGCAAGGTCTGGTGGACATAAACTCTCGGGTCACAGCATTCAGACTGCAGACTGCCCAGAGGCTGCTGTACAGCCTTGGTCTACCATGGACAGACACAGCTTGTCTCCTGCTAAGGAAGGCTGGACGACTTGGATACGACAAGCAGCTGTTCCTGGTTCAGCCTCAGTCTGTGGATACAGAAACTGGACTAACATCTTTTTATCTGTCGGTGCTACAGGCCTGGCAGACACTAACAACAAAGCGGAAGACTGGGACCACACCAGGGATGTGGGTCTTTGAAGAGCCGCTCTTTGGAAATGACATCATCACCTCCCAGGTCCTGTCGTCTGCCAGCCTGAGGGTCAGACTGATAGAGGCTGGACGAGTCAAACG
>NC_140287.1:618099-708099 GCF_964030765.1 Micromesistius poutassou
AAACAAATCAAGGACTCGAACGGCCGCAGTGGTGCGAATCGCCGCAATTGGAAGTGGTTTGACGGCATCTACGGCCACCGACCGGCCATCAACGCCAGGGATGGTGGCATCGACTCAGCCACTTCCATTTTGGAGACTACTCTTGATGGTAAGTGTTTTGTGACTTTAGTCCGTAGTCTGCTCAAAAGCAACACTAAACACTAAACGTTACATATCCCATTGGTTAGAAAGTTTGAACAAACAGCCTGTAGCCTGTAGGAGCCTGTAGGCCTAGTGAGCTAGCTACTTCGTAGGAATAAACGTTAACTCTGGCTAACTTATTTTTTTTTTTACTGTTTCACATTGTACTAAA
This sequence comes from Micromesistius poutassou, assembly GCF_964030765.1. NCBI lineage: Eukaryota > Metazoa > Chordata > Actinopteri > Gadiformes > Gadidae > Micromesistius > Micromesistius poutassou. The sequence continues at coordinate 618,452 of NC_140287.1, forward strand.
AGTCGTGTGTGTATACTTGTGTTCAAGAATCCACGTCCTTTAGTGACGAGGAGTCAACAACAGAAGATGCCCCACCAGCTGAACCCACTGTGGCACCAGACACAGCAGGAACATCCAGCACACGGCAGGGTGGTACCACAGGTAAGAAGTAATTTCACATCATGTAGCTTTAAGGTACACATGTATTTTCTCAGTGTTTTTTTTATTCTAACTTTGCTTTGCTTAACCAGGCAAGAGAAGAAGAAGGAGTCAGCCGGATGATCTGGCGTGCATCCTGAAAATGATGCACGACGAAGATGTGAAACAGGAGGAGCTGACCCGGGCCATGCGGTTGGACCAATTCAACCGCATGATGGAGAGCTCGGAGAGGCATCGTCAAATGGATGCTGCACTGAGGAGGGAGGAGAATGCACAGGCCGCTGCACTGAACCAGTCGTTCGTAGGCGTGCTGGGGCAGCTAGTGGAGGCTATGCGGGACCGGCGTGTCTGAAGAAGAATTTGCACTGACTGCATTTTGCACCTTTTATGTTTGGATTTGCACTATTTTTATATTTGCACTATTTGTTGTTTGGATTTTGCACTTTTGATTTGTATACTTGTTTTAATAAATAATTTCTGTACTTGTGATTCATTTCATAATTTCCCGTTTCATCTTTCAGTACTGTTTGGAAAAGTCAAAATAGAAAACATCAGACATCAGATCTGGAAAAGTACAACTTTAATCTCTATCAAATACAAAATGAACATGTTCAAGGCAGAATATTTAATCATTCAACAATAAATGACGCATCAGGCCCTCTCGTACATCTCTGCCCTCCTCCTCAACACCCTGTGCCACTGTCTCTGCAGGCTCAGCTTCTCTTGCTGCAGGTACATCCCATTCCGTTTCGTACGTCTCTCCATGACTTTCACAAAGGTTGTGCAGAGCACAGCAAGTCATCACCATAGTTTTCACCAGTGAAATATCAGAGTCATTTCTCTTCATAAGGCAACGCCACCTTCCCTTCAGCCTGCCGAAAGCATTCTCTACAACCACCCGTGTTCTACTGAATTTTCGGTTGAACATTTGTTGATCAGCTGTGAGTCTTCCGGTGTCATGGAATGGTTTCAGGAGCCAGCTCTGCAAGGGATATGCAGAGTCTCCCAAGATGTAATAGCCAGAGGTCACCCCACCAATGTTTCTGTTGTGAGCTGGGAAGTGGCTCCCCCGGCTAGCTAACTCCCACAGGTTGGACAGTCTCAGAACCCTGGCATCATGCAAGCTCCCTGGCACCCCAGTAAACACATTCCAAAATATTCCCTTTCCATCAACAGCAGCTTGAAGTAGGATGGAGTGCCAGCCTTTGCGATTGAAGTAGTCACAGTGATATTGCTGTGGTGCAATGATTGGAATATGAGAACCATCGATTGCACCAATACAGTTTGGGAGCCCCCATCTGTTCTCAATGTAGGCCGCCATTTCTCTGAACTTCTCCTCCGTTGGAAAACGGATTTGTTCCGGCACCAACAATGTCTCTGCTGCAGCACACATCTCCTGCACACACCGGCACACGGTGGTGATGCTGACTCCAAAAAGATGTCCAATAGATCTATACTCTGAGCCGGTAGCAAGCTTCCACACCGCAATAGCCACTCTCTTCTTCAGGGACACACACCCGCGGAAATTTGTGTCTTCCCGCTGCATTACTGGACACAGTTTGTTGCACAGGAAGATGAACGTTTCTTCGGACATTCGGAAGTTCTCTAGCCACTGCTCGTTTGAGAAACCGGGAACAATAGAATCCCACCATTCGGAGGCTCGGTTGTATGCCCAGACCAACGGCGTGCGGCGACGTTGCGAAGCGAGTACAATCTGAAACAAACACAGCATACGTTTATGATTACTTTCTAGCAATTGCTTGCAATCATTACAACATTGTAGCCTATATTGGATTCAAATAGGTACGAGCTTGCTAGCAAGCTAGCGTTAGCGACCATTTGCTTACCTGAATACGACGTCTCTTGGCAGCGTGTCTCCTTTTGTCTTCGGCTTCACACTCTTGAATAAATTCCGAAATTCTCCGGTCCTCTTCGAGCATGTTTTTTCTCGACGTCTCCAGCCTTCTATCGCTCTCCTCTTTAGCTTGGTGTGTCACCACAATCCACAGACTTAACAGCAAGTACACCAACACCTCCAAGTCCTCCATTGTTGTTGTTGTTTTGCCTAGCCCCAAGCGCCAGCCCGGTGTTTTTATGTGTCGCGTGGATAAGTACGTCACTGCAGTTTCGCGCATGCGTGCTATATGACGACCCGCCCACGTTGAAGAGGTACTTTCCTAAGACCCGCCCACGTTGAAGAGGTACCAGGTACTTTTTTTGCCAATGGAAACGCAACCAAACCGAGTTGAGTCGAGGCGAGTCGAGTCGAGTCGAGTAGGTACTGGCGGTGGAAAAGCGGCAAATGAGGCCCCGCCTCTCTCAGTCACCCCCAGAAGGAGGATCAATAACTCTCAGGATGGAGGCCTTGAGGGCCTGACTCTTCATGTATGACTCACTGCACGTGGTGCGTGACGTTCTGCCCTCCTTCTCCTTTTACCACGTGTCTCTCATGGACACAGGACACCGTGAGACGAGCCGCTGTTATTACTAAGACTAATGTGGCTAGGACCCGCCTCAGCTTTCAATAACTTCAAATCCAAACAGAAAAAAAACATTGCAAGGATAACACACGCATCAATACTGGATAACAACTATAAGCTACGCGTAGCTAAGGCGAGACACATGGGACTTGTTTGCTGAAATCTCCTTATTTCGATCTATCCATCCATCTATCCGTCTCTATCTATTTCTATATTTACTCTCTATCTATATATACTCTATCTATCTATACTCTATATATCTATCTATGCTCTCTATATCTATCTATACTCTATCTATCTATATATACTCTATCTATATATACACTCTATCTATCTATATATACTCTATCTATATATACTCAATCTATCTATACTCTCTATCTATCTATATATACTCTCTATCTATCAAGGTCACACCAGTAAGGACTGGTCACACCAGTAAGGACTGGTCACACCAGTAAGGACTGGTCACACCAATAAGGACTGGTCACACCAGTAAGGACTGGTCACACCAATAAGGACTGGAAATTAGGAAGGAAATCATATCCCGGCATATTTAATATATATATAATATATTCAATAGATCCGTCATCCCCATGAAGAATCATTTGATGGTGTCTAATTGCCAAAGGTCAATAAATGAGTCTAATGTTAACACTAGTCTCTCTGATTAGTGAAGCCATGTTGAGGGACTCGCACACATCTGCTCCATCCAGCCAATAGAGGGTGTGTGTGTGTGTGTGTGTGTGTGTGTAGGTGTGTGTGTGTGTGTGTGTGTGTGTGTGTGTGTGTGTGTGTGTGTGTGTGTGTAGGTGGAAGAGTGTGTGGCGTTAAAAGAAGTAGATGGAGGAACATCTGTGGATCAAAGGAAGGCTCTTTCATTTCTTCAAGTTCAGCATGTGTGTGCGTGTGTGAGTGCGTGCGTGTGTGTGTGTGTGCATCTGGTGTTTGTGTGTGTTTCCACTAACTACACAGTGACGGCATTGCTGCAAACCTGAATACCAAGATGAGATGAGATCATAACCAGCAGCATCTCTCTGAGGTATCACACTGTAGAGACATTTAGTCCACACAGCGGCTTCAGTCAGGCCTAGTCCTACGCCGACCGTTCAATCTAAAACTTGGTTCCTTATTGTTTTCTCAGGATGTTTGTCTGCCATGTTGTTTGTCTGCCTTGTTGTGGACCATCTGTCTGCCTCCAGTCTGTTTGTGCAACACAGCCTCAAAAGCATCATCTAACTCATACGCATACAATCTGTTACAATATCTACTGCAGATCCTAATGAATATCATAATATATCATCTCATGTAGTACGTGTGTGTGTGTGTGTGTGGGGGGGGGGGGGGTCTATCAAGCCTTGGATTGAAGTTTGGATTCATGTTACAACAAAGACAATTTTGAAAATGCAATTTTGAAAACATTTTTGGGATAATGAACTGAAATGGGTTTAAATGTATGAAACGGCTTTCAGGCATATCGGCGCTAAATGACAGCAGACCTGGTCTGTTGACCTGCAACATGTGCACTACTTTATTCACGCATCTGTTTAGAGTTCTACAGTATTGTTCTATGGAGGGAAAATGGTTTTGCAACTTATTCAAATGTAATTTTGGTTGTGTGCTCATCTAATGTACCCCCTTTACTCAAGTGATTATTGAAATTAACACTTTAATTAAAAACACTTTGACTCTTTATGAATAGTTTGGACAGATAAAACATTCAACAACAATCAATGTCCAGCATTACTTCTCTGACCCTCTTCCAGATAAAGGTTCAGTACCACTTTGAGACCATCAGCCCCGCCTCATCACTCTTCTGGAGCTGAAGGACTGACCACCATTCCAAGTCAACAGGAAGTAATGTGATTTAAGTAAGGTAACCCAAAGCCACTTTATTTAGTCTTTGTTGGGTTAGAATTAGAGATGCTCCCATCAGCATTACAGTTAATAGAATGCAGTTGAATAATCGTTCAAATGAAATGAATGAAAAATGAAATCAAACAACCTTGTTTGAGCTCCAATCTGATTTAGGGGGTGGAGCCAGATCGATTTATCCGTGTTAACTGGCAACCCAAAACTTCCATAAAACTTCACCTCACATCACTTTATCTCAAATTAATTGTAAGAAAACTATCTACACTCATCATTTGAATTCCAAATCAATCACTCATTTATTTATAACTGCTCTTTATATTAAATGTCATTTGCCCAACCAGAAAGTAATAAATCAAAAAAGTTGTTTGAATCAAAGCAATGGTCTGCTGAGCCTGTATTTCTCAGTCTCACTTGGTTTTTTTTATTCTTCGATCCCCTACGCACTTTAATATGAATGACACTGAATAGTTTTGATATTGAATGAAGATAATAGCAACCAAACAATAAGCAGACAGATAAACCTCCACTAGAGAGAAATGAGACCTAGAGTTAAATAGTAGATCGCATCTACTATTAATCAATCCAGGGACTACAGGCGGAAATTAGCAATTGTTGCTATAACCTGGCTCAAAGCATCTCTTCTTGTTTTACAAGATTAATGTTTTTTTTGTGCACTGTCCCTGTTTTAAATAAATAAATTCAATCAATCAATTCAATAAAAAAAATACACTTTCAGTTTTATTTTCTCATAAGATTCAGAATTTTGTCATGTGAGTTATTTTCATCAACTTTTTAAAGTATAACTCGTATGAATTGAGGTTATTGCTATTATTGCTTGAGGTCTAGTCTCAGCCTCCTTTTTGCACTAAATCGCCATTTGTTGACCATAGTTGAGGGTCAAATGTCAAAATGTAACAATGGGTTATCGAGATATTCACCTGTTGGGGTCTCATGACATTCATATGGTTGTATGGTTATAGTTTTATTTGGACTCTCTTCCTAAATCTACATAAAGCTCATTGGCATTGACATTCATGTCTAAATTTTTAAAGCTTCCATTAATCCTGTTTTATATTTATTCACTCTAATCCAGTAGAATCCAGATTGATAATATATTATAGCCCTTGTAGTTGTGAAAATAGTCACTTTGGGTTTGATATTTTCAGCAACAACCTGCAAAAAACAACAACAAAACAAGTGCAAACAAATACAAAACAACGTTCTTTAATCTCTTTGTTTTTATCGCTGATTTATTCAGTTTCACCCAGTCATTTACTGACTTTGCCAGTGTGAACATTTACATCAACATCAACACACAGTGAACTTCAAAACTGGTAAACTTTTAATGAGGTCCTCCTCCCTTCTGTCGTTTTCATGAACAAAACTGAAGACCCAGTTATTTTAATTACCAAGATACTGCGCAGACCACGCAAAGTTTCGATCCTGCCCAGATTAGCACCGAATCCACCTGGATTATGATGTGAGGCTACAGGTCCTTTAGGTGCAGCCCATTATGCTGTATCCAAGTACCATATTCCATTCAAACTGAGTCTGTGTAACGACCCTCACTTGTGCAGGTGTTTGTGGAAATGATTCAGACCCCCGGGATTTCTCAGTGACATTTATTGTCTGCTGCCTGCATTCACAATAAAAACCAACATGAGCTCCAGCGTAACTGCCCGAATAAGTCTCCGACGGAGATGGCCTACTTCTCATGTACGGGATGATCGTATAGTTGTTTTTTTTTACATACATACATACATTAACATTAGGAAATGATCACATACCTGCATTCACAATAAAAACCAACATGAGCTCCAGCGTAACTGCCCAAATAAGAAGAAAATAACATAAAAAACAGAAAGAACAATACAAAAAAAAGAAAAGAAAAGAACAATGCTCTCCATTACAGTATTGAGCAGGGTTGCCGCCAAAACTACAAACCGAATTATAAACCCTGATAACAACATTAAACTTCGAGAGCATAAGTTCCTAAACGTATATACAAAAATTGGAAATAAAACATGTTAATTTATTAAAATATCTAATTATATACAGAGCGCTCCCAAAACCTGCTTACCTCCAACAGAGATGGCCTAGTTCTAACGTACGGGTAGCGCAAACGCCCAGAATGCGTGAAGGGGAACAGACAAGCAGTCACGCAGCCTCATATACAACCTTGGTGAATGCGGTACAACATCTGGACCTTTCATATTAACATGTATGTTAACAATGGCATGTTAAGTTAATAATCTTTTTCACCTGCAATGAATCTTCCATCAAAGATGCATCCATTACTATCTGTAGCACGCATTTTATATTCCTCTAGATCTTAAAGCTTTGTAACTAACAAGAAAGTTACGTTTTCCAGTGACTTCTTGGTGTGAGGAACATTGCGACACATCCTGCATCTTGTATTCTGTTTGAAGGATAGTTGTCACCAAAAACCAACAAAAAAGTTCAAATCTGATATTTTAGCTGTGCCAATTAATTCCTTATCATTCCTTACAGCCTTTTCATCAATGTGAAGAGAAAAGTGTTCTAATTGGAGATTGTGCTCATACCCGTGATTGACTGAACAACCCTAACCCTATCTGAGTGGGATCTGAAGTGCCGCACGCTCTCTGGGGAAAAGTTGATCAAACCATGTTCCTTGAACTCATCAAAGGGTCTAAGGTGTCCCTGAGATATATATATATATATATATATATATATATATATATATATATATATATATATATATATATATATATATATATATGACTGAGAAATCTGTGGCATTTTGCTAAAATTGTCAAACATCAAACGATTTGACACATTTACCATGTATCAACTCGAAGGAACCGTAGAACTCTGAAAAGAGTCGGCCTGCCCTTCACTAAATGAGTTTACTGACTTATGCCGCTTTTCCACCGCCAGTACCAGCTCGATTCGACTCGACTCGCCACGCCTTTTTTGCGTTTCCATTGGCAAAAAAAGTACCTGGTACCTAGTACCGGGTACTTTTTTTTAGTACTACCTCCGTCGAGGTTCCAAGCGAGAAGAGTAGGTACTTTTGTGTGACGTAAACAGGCTGCTGGTAACTGATTGGCCAGCGGCTGTAAATGGGAATAATCACTCAAAGTTAAGTTGTGTCCGGCGTGGTTGGAGTCCACGAACCCGCTCCCGAGGGGGACACTGATCAGCGTTTCGCCGTGTGTGTCGCTCCTTTCCCGGGGCTAGAGTTAGGCTGCGCGTCGTTATGTGTGTCGGGCGTGGTTGTGTGTGTCCGGCGTGGCTGGAGTCCACGGACCGGCTCCGGAGGATCAGCGTTTCGCTGTTTCGTTTCAGTGTCATTCCTTTCCCAGGGCTCGAGTTTCGCCTCTATCAACGTTACCGTATGACAACAATAGACGCGCAGTCATTGCGCTTTTTATTTTATTTCCCATCATAACCTTTCCCGGGAATCAGGAAATAGTCTTGATCAGATTCAGATTTCCCGGGAATCGCGTCTCCCGTGATTAAAACCTAATGACGACCCGCCCATGGTGGAGGTTATTTTCTACGACCCGCCCACATTGAAGAGGTACTTTTTTAGATGGAAACGCAACCAAACCGAGTTGAGTCGAGTTGGTACTGGCGGTGGAAAAGCGGCATTAATGTTTGACGTACTGTTTTAGCTTCTTGCATAAAGTGTTTGGTGCCAACTAAAACAGGCCCTCGTCCTCCACAATGGTTATGGCCTGCAAGCCGTCGCTACTAACCTGTAACCTAGTGAGCTATATCTGCTGCGGGCCGTAGCTACTAACCTGTAACCTAGTGAGCTATATCTACTGCAAGCCGTCGCTACTAACCTGTAACCTAGTGAGCTATATCTGCTGCGGGCCGTAGCTAGTAACCTGTAACCTAGTGAGCTATATCTGCTGCGGGCCGTAGCTACTAACCTGTGACCTAGTGAGCTATATCTGCTGCGGGCCGTAGCTAGTAAGCTGTAACCTAGTGAGCTATATCTGCTGCGGGCCGTAGCTACTAACCTGTAACCTAGTGAGCTATATCTGCTGCGAGCCGTAGCTACTAACCTGTAACCTAGTGAGCTATATCTGCTGCGGGCCGTAGCTAGTAACCTGTAACCTAGTGAGCTATATCTACTGCGGGCCGTAGCTACTAACCTGTAACCTAGTGAGCTATATCTGCTGCGGGCCGTAGCTACTAACCTGTGACCTAGTGAGCTATATCTGCTGCGGGCATGCCGCTGTAGGTCTGCTCATGGCTATGTCAATGTCCCGGGGCTTACAGGGCTGTCTGTGTCAGCTGTGAGCTTGGCTAGCTAATGGTTTTGAATACTAGGTACTAGTACTCCAGTGGTAACTGAATGTTCATCAACAGTAGCTGAAAATAACTCTTCTTGTCGACAGACCCATAGGTGTGGCTTAACATTCAAAATGACTAAATCCTTTATCCACTGCTTGCTGCCTGTCATCTGCCTTACAGTGCCTGCTTTGATGTAGAAAGTAAAGATATGCGGGGTAAAAACTCATTTGCGTTAATATACATGTATATTATATATATTATATATATATTATAAATATATTGATACACAGTATAAACAAAACAAAATGAACGGTAGGGAGTAGTCGAGTTACACTGTGATACTTTACTTTCTCATAAAACCAAGGTAGGAAGTAAAAAAAAAAAAGGGACTTTCTAGAGCCAGGGGAGAGCTGTAGAAACTGGTACATCATGTACCTGGTTCTTCAGAGCAGAGAAGAACACAAAACGAATTGTGGAAGGACGGGTCGACAGTGAACAGCAAAAGGCACACTATGTGCTCGGCAAGAAGGAAAAAAGGACTAGAGAAGGGGAGTGGAAGATGTATTGCTTTTCTGCTGACCATCACGTTGGATAAAAAGCAACAAGAAATTCCTAAGAACTGAAGAACAGATGAAATTGCAAAGACACATAACAGTGTTATGTACAAGTACTAAATAAAGAAGCACTAAATAGTAGTAGTAGTAGTAGTAGTACAAAAACACAGACAGATGTGAAGGAGTGGCAGAGAGGAGGACTGGACGGGGTGTGACTGCAAACGTTCATGTGACAAAAAAAGTTTGAAACCTTGTGTCAGGTCAACTGCTTCCAACATAGCCGGCTGGTTGACATGACGCCTGTTTTCACTATCAGTCCCTGGAGCCCAGCGCCCGGAGCCTTCCCTGCTCTGCCTAAGAGGCTAATAAGAAAGGACCAAAGGATGAAGCAAATGAAGTCACTAAAGTCACTAAAGTCATGTCACTGGTCGGAGGGCCAGAGGCTCTGATGGCGGTGGTAAAGTCACTAAAGTCATGTCACTGGTCGGAGGGCCAGAGGCTCTGATGGCGGTGGTAAAGTCACTAAAGTCATGTCACTGGTCGGAGGGCCAGAGGCTCTGATGGCGGTGGTAAAGTCACTAAAGTCATGCCACTGGTCGGAGGGCCAGAGGCTCTGATGGCGGTGGTAAAGTCACTAAAGTCATGTCACTGGTCGGAGGGCCAGAGGCTCTGATGGCGGTGGCGTGATAGCTCCATAACGTGTCGAGCATAACGGGCGTTGAAGATGGACGGTGGAAATAAGAGGAAGGGTGAAGCAGAGAGGAAGAACGGGGACGGGGGGAGTGGTTGTGCAGCACTCTCCTACGTCCTCATCCACGGAGGAGGTGCCCTTGAGCAAGGCACCTGAACCCCAGCTGCTCCCGGGCTGCCCTGCGGCGGCCCGCCGCTCCGGGAGGGACCTCTGGCAAGGTCACTCCTGTGTGTGTGTGTGTGTGTGTGTGTGTGTGTGTGTGTGTGTGTGTGTGTGTGTGTGTGTGTGTGTGTGTTCACCGGCTCCCGCATCGGTCAAAAGCAGAGAAAGAATTTCCCCCAAAAATGGACAATAAAGGATAACTTAACTTAACTTAAGAAGAAAATCCCTTGCAGGAAATGCTGCTCAATGGGCAAAATCTGAAAACCGAATTCCTGAATGGGACCAGCAGGTTAGCCACTGATAAAAGCTAGCTAACATTAGCACCAGCATCATGGTCCCCCATCATGGTCAAAAGGCCAACGTTACAGCTAGCTAACATTAGCATCATGGTCCCCCATCATGGTCAAAAGGCCAACGTTACAGTTAGCTAACATTAGCATCATGGTCCCCCATCATGGTCAAAAGGCCAACGTTACAGCTAGCTAACATTAGCACCAGCACCATGGTCCCCTGTCAAAAGGCCAACGTTACAGCTAGCTAACATTAGCATCATGGTCCCCTGTCAAAAGGCCAACGTTACAGCTAGCTAACATTAGCACCATGGTCCCCTGTCAAAAGGCCAACGTTACAGCTAGCTAACATTAGCACCATGGTCCCCTGTCAAAAGGCCAACGTAACAGCTAGCTAACATTAGCACCATGGTCCCCTGTCAAAAGGCCAACGTTACAGCTAGCTAACATTAGCACCATGGTCCCCTGTCAACAGGCCAACGTTACAGCTAGCTAACATTAGCACCATGGTCCCCTGTCAAAAGGCCAACGTTACAGCTAGCTAACATTAGCATCATGGTCCCCTGTCAAAAGGCCAACGTTACAGCTAGCTAACATTAGCACCATGGTCCCCTGTCAAAAGGCCAACGTTACAGCTAGCTAACATTAGCACCATGGTCCCCTGTCAAAAGGCCAACGTTACAGCTAGCTAACATTAGCATCATGGTCCCCTGTCAAAAGGCCAACGTTACAGCTAGCTAACATTAGCACCATGGTCCCCTGTCAAAAGGCCAACGTTACAGCTAGCTAACATTAGCATCATGGTCCCCTGTCAAAAGGCCAACGTGACAGCTAGCTAACATTAGCACCATGGTCCCCTGTCAACAGGCCAACGTTACAGCTAGCTAACATTAGCACCATGGTCCCCTGTCAAAAGGCCAACGTTACAGCTAGCTAACATTAGCATCATGGTCCCCTGTCAAAAGGCCAACGTTACAGCTACCTAACATTAGCACCATGGTCCCCTGTCAAAAGGCCAACGTTACAGCTAGCTAACATTAGCACCAGCACCATGGTCCCCTGTCAAAAGGCCAAAGTTACAGCTAGCTAACATTAGCACCATGGTCCCCTGTCAACAGGCCAACGTTACAGCTAGCTAACATTAGCATCATGGTCCCCTGTCAAAAGGCCAACGTTACAGCTAGCTAACATTAGCACCATGGTCCCCTGTCAACAGGCCAACGTTACAGCTAGCTAACATTAGCACCATGGTCCCCTGTCAAAAGGCCAACGTTACAGCTAGCTAACATTAGCACCAGCACCATGGTCCCCTGTCAAAAGGCCAACGTTACAGCTAGCTAACATTAGCATCATGGTCCCCTGTCAAAAGGCCAACGTGACAGCTAGCTAACATTAGCATCATGGTCCCCTGTCAAAAGGCCAACGTTACAGCTAGCTAACATTAGCATCATGGTCCCCTGTCAAAAGGCCAACGTTACAGCTAGCTAACATTAGCACCATGGTCCCCTGTCAACAGGCCAACGTTACAGCTAGCTAACATTAGCATCATGGTCCCCTGTCAAAAGGCCAACGTTACAGCTAGCTAACATTAGCACCATGGTCCCCTGTCAACAGGCCAACGTTACAGCTAGCTAACATTAGCACCATGGTCCCCTGTCAAAAGGCCAACGTTACAGCTAGCTAACATTAGCACCAGCACCATGGTCCCCTGTCAAAAGGCCAACGTTACAGCTAGCTAACATTAGCATCATGGTCCCCTGTCAAAAGGCCAACGTGACAGCTAGCTAACATTAGCATCATGGTCCCCTGTCAAAAGGCCAACGTTAGCTGCCCCTGAACAATCAATAATACAAGAGGTGGTCCCCCACCCCCAGCCTGATCTCTGCTCACCCAAATCCACATGGGGGAATGTGTTCATGTGTTCAATGTTATTGTCATACTATGATATTATTATAAGACATCCATACAAGTCTGATAACGTGTTTTATTTGGTTCAAAATGGCTATATTTGCTCATCAGAGATTTTTCAACAATTGACTGGGCGTGGCAGCACTGATTGATTGATCGATTTTATTTGACCATTCTTGATATAAAAATATGAAACAGCAACCTGTGCCATACGTTATATAAATAAAAATAAAAATAGTCAGGGATGACACAAAAAGCCCTAAGGCTTATTTCCATTGTGGTCCCTATAGGGCAGGAGACAGGGCAAGTAGCAGCATATCATACATACATCAAACATGTATCATACATACATACAAACATCAATCATTACTAAGACACATAAAAACATCAATTACAGTTTCAAATATACATGACAAATACAAATTGCCAACAGTCTAAGATTAGTGTCTAAACCATTTTTTCAAGTTTTGTTTAAAACTGCTTATGCTTCTGACTGATTGGAGTGGGCCAGGTAACCTGTTCCAAAGAATAGTTCCAACATAAAGAAAGGACTCTTTACCCATGTTCGTCTTAACTCTAGGTGGTACAAAATCTGTTACGCTTCCCCTAGTGGAATAGCAGTGAACTTCATTTACTCTATTAAAATAATTTTAAAAATAATTGGGTACCTCCCCATAAACACTCCTATGTACCGTACATAACTGCATCTGAGATACACGATCCTCCACCTTCAACCACCCCACCTTATCAAAGTGGGATGATTCAAGGTGGGTTCTCATGGGGAGGTCCAAAACAAGTCTGATTAACTTGTTCTGTGAGGTCTGTAGCCTATGCTTCAAATTCATTGTGACGCCATCGAGCCACATGCATAATCAAAATACGGCTGAATTAAGGCTCCTGCCAAAATGACCATTGTTTTTCTATCCAGAAATATGGTTTATTTTGGTGATTGCCTTCTGTGCCTGACCTATGCCACTTAAGTTGCAGTCTAACACACAGCCAAGGTAACTGACTGATTCATTGGCTGTCATTTCAATCAGAATCTCCAACTAGGACTTTAAAACTGGAGGCTTTTTTCAATCTAATCTTTGATCCAAAAAGAATGGATTCTGTTTTTCCTACATGAAGTGATAACCTGTTGTCAGTCATCCACCTGCTAACATTTAGAAGTGCTAAGTGTTTGTTCAATAATGTTTTTATCCTCATGAGAAACTACCAGCGCAGAATCATCTGCATATAAAAAAAGATTACATGAACAGACAGCCTTTAAATCATTAATATATAAAAGAAAGAGAAGTGGCCCCAAAACACTCCCTTGAGGAACGCCACAGTCAATGCCTAGAGGTTGAGACATTGTACCCCCAATGTCCACCACTTGCATTCTATTCCCCAAATAGGAGCCCACCCATTTCACTGCTAATTCACTAAAACCCATAGCTTTCAATTTATACAGTAAAACACAGTGGTCAACTGTGTCAAATGCCTTCTGTAGGTCCAACTTCACCATACCACAGAACTTCCCATTATCTACCTCTTTTAAAATTAAATCTGTTAAAAAGAGTAAGCATGTATCAGTAGAGTGAGATTTCCGGAAACCAGACTGGAATTCATAAAGTATGTTTTGTGATGAAAGGTAATTGTCAATTTGTTAAAAAACAATTTTTTCAATTATCTTTGACAGACTACTGAGAATGGAGACCGGTCTATAATTGCCTGGGTCCTTTTTACTCTTTTTTTATATAGCGGGATCACTCTGGCAATCTTGAGATAATTTGGAAGCTGCCCTTGCTCTATAGACCTGTTTACAATGTGAGTGATGGACGGGGACCCCTAACTGAGCGTAATAGTCCCACATGACTTTCCCCATATTGACCAGTCTGGCCAGGTAGCTTTCCTACCAACTCTCTGGCAACAGATGAAAAATATTCATTAAAGCCAGCCACAACTATCCCTTTATCTGAAGTGATTGTATTGCCAAGATCTAGAGTGATGTTGGAGTTTTTGGTTTTCATCCTTTTACTATAGCCAAGCTGCCTGAGGGACTTCCATAGCTTTCCTGAGTCATTTCTATATTCTGCTATTTTCTCATTAAAGTATGCCTTTTTAGTATTAACCAGTATTAATCTGTTGACTTCATTTCATGACTTTTTATACTCAGCCCAACTTTGCTCATCCTTCTGTGCCCTGCATTTATCATACTTCCTATTTCTTGCCCGTATTGCCTCAAGGATGTCATCATTTACCCAAGGTTCTGTCCTCTGTTTTATTCTAATTTCTTTATATGGGGCTACTTCATCAACCACTTCTAAAAACATACGTTTAAACGAGCACCATGCTTCATTCACATCTTTACATTGCAATACATTAGACCAAACCATTGTTTCAAACTTTCATTGAATGTTTCTTTGTTATACCTTTTCATCAACCGGGTTCTAATTGAAGAACAATGACAATTAAGCACTGCTTTCTGGGGCTTTCTAGTACAGAAAACAATAGAATGGTCACTCGACCCATAATTAATAACCGCGCTCTGTGCTATTCTAGACTTAGATCCGATACTAGGACAAGGTCAATCGTGGTTTGGATGTTGGAACACACATGTGTAGGTTCATTAATCAGCTGATATAAACTAAAAGAACGACAAATATTCATCAATGCTTTGTACCCGGACACATCGCGTTTCTGAATATCAGTGTTCAAATCTCCCATCATGATAACTTCCGATTTAATCAAGTCCAACCTCTTTGTGCAAAGTTCTTCTAAAAGTTCATAAAACTGGGTTTGATCAGGCGGCCTGTAACAAGCACCGATTGGTATGGGCTTACTCTTCGGTTGCAAAATATCTAGCCAGACCGCTTCAATCTGATCGCTATACAAGTCCGTTCTGTGATTAAAACCAATGTCCGCTCTCACATAGATGCACACCCCTCCACCTCTGCGGTTTCGATCTCTCCTAACAATCAAATAGTTCTCTAATTCACTATGGTATGAGCAGTTTGACGTAAACCAGGTCCAACTGCTGTCCAAGTGCGTCACAGTGGTTTTATTGAACATTCCATATTGTCAACTACAGTATTTTTAAGTCTAATTTTTATCATGCCATTCTTAAGAGCACAGACACAATGTGGGTCACCTATAAACAGCATCGACAAAGCAGTTCTGAATATGTCGGTACAACCAGGAAGGAGCAACCAGCCATTTCAAAAGCACTTGTCACAGAACACTAATCATGGGTCTTCTCCTTTGAGGTAGCGGAGGGTAGGAGCCTACACTAGGGAGTCTACTACCCTGGTACGTCACATACCCATTATTAGTAGTATTATTAGTAGTATTAGTAGTATTATTAGTGGTATATGAGTCTGTTCAGAGGCAGCCTTTCATTGGGAGGTAGAAGGAGAAGTAGCAGAAGTAAGAACATGTGCATGCAGGTGTGTTGTCACGTGTCGATTTCCTGATTATATAACATCAAGTTCTGGATATGTTTTTGTTGTTAGTATTTAAGTATTTGTCTCTACAGATTGACTGTAAATATGTGTATCCCTTTGACTATGAAGGCTGGATGCCAACACCACCAAAACCACATTTAAATAAATTTAATAAAGATATTCCAGATTTGGGTGATCAGGGACTTTAATCGAGTGTGTGACACAGACAGCCAGACATAAACGGCAAGATAATAAAATACTAAAAATTGAGATAAAGGGAGAAAAAGAAAAATAAGAGAAAAATAAGTGAAAAATAAAGTGCAGAGGAATGTAACACTTGAGAATGAGGAGCGCTTATCCTAAAATCTCAGCACCATCTTCAATAAAGACGTCCAGTTGAGTTGTCTGTTGCTGGGGCACATGTGTACCGCTGTGTTGGGTCATGGACCGCCCATGTACCGCTGTGAGCGGGTGTGTGCACGGTGAACAACACAAAGTTAAAGATAAGGAAGGCTGCCACTGGCCAGCGGACCACCATGACCCTGCTCTGCTCCGTCTCTCTCTGTCTGCTTCAGTTCCATGGGGCCGTTATCTGGATTAGTGCCAAAGGTCATGGACAGACGGACTAATCCAACCAGGGGGTCCGTAATCCGGGATTTAACACCCAATAATTGGCCTATCATCCCAAAGCTAGAGCGAGGGGAGTGGGGGTAGAGAGGATCCATTGGTGACACAGAGAGACTGGTGTGTGTGTGTGTGTGTGTGTGGGGGACAGACTATTGATTGTGTGTGTGTGTGTGTGTGTGTGTGTGTGTGTGTGTGTGTGTGTGTGTGTGTGTGTGTGTGTGTGTGTGTGTGTGTGTGTGTGTGTGTGTGTGTGTGTGTGTGATTAGAGCAGATGAAGGCAAGTGACGACAAGGAGTGTGTGTCACTCATTTAGTTTAGAAGCAGCCATTTATTCGTCACTTTGAGCTTGTGTGTGTAAGCAAGAGAATCTGCTCGTGTGTGTCTCCTGATGCGTAGTTCCTGTGCGTGTGGGTGCGTGTGTACCTCTGGGTATTGGGGTCATGGACAGTCTCTCTACAAACAACAACAGTTGATGCGTTTGTTATCTGTATGTCTGTTGGTCTGTTTGTTAATGGTTATATTATCTGTCATTCATTGCATAAAAATCCCTAATGAGTGTGGCTGCGTCATACTTAATCTGTGTGTGTGCGCCTGTGTGCGTGAGAGAGGCTGAAGGACTCAAGCTCATTAACAGGACAGGTTTAGGCAAGAAGCTTTGACATGAAGGGTTAAAGATGTCTGTAATCACGGATGCCTCATTGCCCATATCGAACTAGAAGAGAAGTGGAGAGTTAAGAGCTACGCATGATTGGGAAGAAAGATGATGGATCGGGCTGGGTCTAAATCAAGATTTTTCTGATGAATTGCTATTTTTTATTGAACGTTCAAATATTGATTCTTAACATCCAGAGATCTATCTTTTGCTCTATTTGTTGATACTATCGATGTGTGAAGATTTTCCCTAAATGGTATTTCTAGTTTATGCAGAACTATGGAAACCCAGTGGGTCTAGTCGATCATCATTACATTTAAAAAGTAGTTGACCCGTTTCAGTAATACACCAAGAGAGGCCTCTCTCCTCAGTGTCAGTAACAGACACCAAGAGAGGCCTCTCTCCTCAGTGTCAGTAACAGACACCAAGAGAGGCCTCTCTCCTCAGTGTCAGTAACAGACACCAAGAGAGGCCTCTCTCCTCAGTGTCAGTAACAGACAGTGACCAGAGGCCTCTCTCCTCAGTGTCAGTAACAGACAGTGAGGCCTCTCTCCTCAGTGTCAGTAACAGACACTGACCAGAGGCCTCTCTCCTCAGTGTCAGTAACAGACAGTGAGGCCTCTCTCCTCAGTGTCAGTAACAGACACTGACCAGAGGCCTCTCTCCTCAGTGTCAGTAACAGACAGTGAGGCCTCTCTCCTCAGTGTCAGTAACAGACACTGACCAGAGGCCTCTCTCCTCAGTGTCAGTAACAGACAGTGAGGCCTCTCTCCTCAGTGTCAGTAACAGACACTGACCAGAGGCCTCTCTCCTCAGTGTCAGTAACAGACACTGACCAGAGGCCTCTCTCCTCAGTGTCAGTAACAGACAGTGACCAGAGGCCTCTCTCCTCAGTGTCAGTAACAGACACTGACCAGAGGCCTCTCTCCTCAGTGTCAGTAACAGACAGTGACCAGAGGCCTCTCTCCTCAGTGTCAGTAACAGACAGTGACCAGAGGCCTCTCTCCTCAGTGTCAGTAACAGACACTGACCAGAGGCCTCTCTCCTCAGTGTCAGTAACAGACAGTGACCAGAGGCCTCTCTCCTCAGTGTCAGTAACAGACAGTGACCAGAGGCCTCTCTCCTCAGCGCCGTGTGAGTAACCAACAGACACTGACCACCTGCTCACAGTCGCCTGCACAGCAACACATTTGGTTTAGCCAATCAGGTTGAGCTCTTCACAGGTCAGCTGACCACCTGAGGCAAAGGGTTATGCTTCACCCTGAGCAGCGTAAGCCAAGGCTCTCTGAAGTCATGACACGCTCGTCGTGCCTGGGGGTTAATTGCGGACGCTGTCCATGGGTTGTGGCCGTGACAGGACAGATGTGACACGGGGCTTTGGAGGAGCTCTGACGTGCTTTGAGCGACCTCTCTGGTGCAGTAATGCAGTCTCTATGGTTTTGCATCACCACAAAGCCTGCTGTAAGCTCCTTAGGGCGTCACACAGGCGCCGTCCTCAGGTAGAGCGTGATAACCAGAAGCACGCGGGGCACACTGAAGTGGAACGTCAGACTGGAGTACATGTGTGGGCGGGTCGCTGTGGGTCCACCTCATGTACGTTTGAAGGTTTTTAAAGAATAATTCTTTACAGATCCCCGCTGTCTCACCTCATGTTGTGAGTTGGACTGTGGTCAGACCAGTGTTTCCATAACGTTCTCAGTGGTCTCATCTCCTTCTGTTGACCAATCGCTGCAATCATCTGCCCTCCACAACGCTCACCAGCAGAGAGAGAGCACTCTGCGCTCTCTCGTTTGTTTGAACCTTTTTGTTTTTATTAAAAAGGTCACATGTCTTGCTCACATCCTGTCCATCAGACGGCTCAGAGTGAAAGCCGTCTTCTGCCGACCTCTCGCTGTAGTGCTGCTGTAGTGCTGTCCTGTAAGGCGCTGGTCTGGTATCTCTGAGGTCACATCTGAGTCTGTGTGCATGTGTTGAGATGAACACGCTTCCTAGGCTCCAGTGAAATGACAACATGAGGACGTGTATGCTGCAGCCTGCTGGTGTAGTTTAGGACTCTTTTCAGTAAGCTTTAGTGGCAATAAGGTAAAAAAGAGTCCGATCAGCTAAATGGACGGTGAAGGAATGGCGTTGCACTAGTAGCTCCAGTGGGCAGCGACTGGGGACGTCTGTACAGTCAAGACCTCGTTGGCCACTTGCTTGTTTGCCATATAAATGCATTAATCTGCCCATAGTTCTGTTTTCACTAATAGAGATAATCACAGTAATCCTGTATTTGTGTGTCGAGTCAATGGCTGAGTTTCCATTAGAACCGAGTTTCATTTAATCCTGATATGCTTGATTTCACACATTTATTTTCACTAGCGCTAAAGTGAAGAGAGCAGCGAAGTGTGAGCAGAGAGCAGATGATACGCATTCATCTCTAGAAAAGCTCCAGCCCATTAAAGCCGATTAGCACTAGGGAATATACATATTTTATAGTACACTAAATTAAAAAAAGAATCACAAAACCTTTACTGAAGGTGTTAATGATGGACCTGCCATTTCGGTTTCACAAATACCCTAAACCATCAACTGCAATATTCAAAAAGATTCTTCATGTTAGTCAGAGCTAAATCATTATTAGGTTCAGGAGCGTGCTGATAGTGCCACAACCTGAAC
The DNA here is from genome assembly GCF_964030765.1 of Micromesistius poutassou. Lineage (NCBI taxonomy): Eukaryota > Metazoa > Chordata > Actinopteri > Gadiformes > Gadidae > Micromesistius > Micromesistius poutassou. The sequence goes on from NC_140287.1 coordinate 638,202, forward strand.
CTGAATAGAGCCTTTTTCCAGAGGCATCATCACAGGACAAACATAGCTGTCTTTCATTACAACATTAATTATGACAGCTATTTTTATGTAGCTGTAGACTAAACTAGTGACGATTAAATGTAGCGGACTAACAACTAGTGCTATGAGCGAAACCTGTGTTTGTACATCGAGGGCGACTCAGTGGTGTCTATTGAAAGGGCTTCACAGGGGAATGAAAGATGAAAAAAGACTGAAAGCATTAAAAGGCAAGGTCACTCATTCTTTGTATGCAGATAAGCCAAGACGAAGACTAAGATAAAGGTTTGTCTATATACTGTCGCCGTCAAACTGGAATTCTAAATATGTTGACACTAAGTACAACTGAAACGCTTCTCTTTTATCTAATGAATTCCTACATATTCAAATTAAACGAGAGAGAGAAAGAGGGATGTCCTAATTATCTCTGCTTGACCCCCTCTTCATTTATCTGCATCTAAATCCTGTCTTTTCAATATTATCAATAAAGTGTCATTATCGAATAAGTGTCATGACCATCTGACACTATAAAACATATGAATTAAATTGGATGTCAACACAGAACATTGATTTTATGGAGACTATATCTCCAAAGAATTGACTCACTATTAATTGATCGTTCACACTAAGCAACTCTGTAACATACCTCTATTATTTATGACCATTTCCCAGAGTTGAAGGGGGCCTATGCATTTAGTATTTTTTCTGATATCCCCATGGTCACTTAATATTCAAGCTCCATTAAAAACAAGGAAAACATTCAGTACAGAGTTTGCTACAGCGTAGCAGTATACCTCTTAACTTATCCATAAGATAAATTATTCATGTTCAAAAGATGTATTTTTAGAGGACGGCAGAGGAAGGAGAAACGTTAGACACTCACAGAGGCAGGAAAACAAGGGTGTGTGTGTGTGTGTGTGTGTGTGTGTGTGTGTGTGTGTGTGTGTGTGTGTGTGTGTGTGTGTGTGTGTGTGTGTGTGTGTGTGTGTGTGTGTGTGTGTGTGTGTGTGTGTGTGTGCGTGCGTGCGTGCGTGCGTGCGGTCAGAAACAGACAGGGAGGCAAACAGACCAAACATCAGTGTCATAAGACGCTGATGCAGTGACAGTGTCTTCAACGCTCTCCAAAGGCATTAGGCTTCAGCCCCATTCCACCAGCCTCCCAACGTGTGCAGAAATGAACAATGTGTGTGTTCATTTAGCCCCAGTCAGCCTGGAGCGGGAGGAGAGGAGGGGACCGGAGATGACCAGAGGGAGAGAGACTTTATTCAATAAACAGGAGCAAGAGAAATGAGGGACAAATGCAGATGGGGTAAAGAGTGATAATGCTCCCAAAGAGAAGATAGGGCTCGAGCCCGGGGCGTGATTCCCCACTAATTGAATCTCATCAACACTTGACGTGTTTTAAAATGCGATTGCGTCTTTTGACTTGAGAGCGAGGGGAACAGAGAGGGAGGAAGACGATACAAAGGCCAGAGAAGTAGGGGAAAGAAAAGGTCTCCTATAAACACAAAGTTCAGTTAATGGACAACCCCTGATAAATGTTTGACCTTTTAATAGAAGCGAGAGAGGAAGATAGAGAAGCCGATAAAGTAGCTGCATAGCCTTCTGACACAATGACTCCGTCAGAGTTTACAATGGAGTTAAGACACTGAGGCACTTTCACAGTTAAGACACTTTCGAAGGCACACCCTCTCACAGCTTCAAATCAAAAGAGCATGTCATCCTAACTACGCAATTAACTTTATTAAAATGTTTCATTTTTGTATGTGCTTGTCTCTACTTATAAAGTGGGTGTATGCACATGTGTATTGATAAGAAAACCTATTAGCATAATAGTATGATCTGAAATTAACTAAACAGGTCTTTACGGATGTGACGTCGTCAAGCATTCATTTGGTGTGAAAGAAAAGGTGAATTTCAGACTCTTCTCCTCTCAGGGCTCAGGGCTTTAAGTCGCTATAGGATTTGCATAAACCCACTTCCCCACCTGAGAAGGGCTTTATCTTTTAAAGGTAATATCTATTCATCCTCGCCTGCCCAGGGCTTTACAGCTCATGGTCACGTGACGTTGCCTATGGATGATATTCCCTTACTTCCCATTATAAATATTGAATGGACTGCATTTATATACAGCCTTTCGAGCCATAAGGAAACACACACGCACAAACACACACACCCACAAACACACCCACACACACACACACAAACACACCCACACGCACACGCACACACACGCACACACACACACACACACACACAGCGGTATACATACAGTATGTGGCCTGCGCGGCGTTCTGCTCAATGACCCCAACAGATTCTCCTTGTTCAGCAGGTGAAGCAAAGGGACTGGGAGCCTACTGGGAGCCTACTGGGAGCCTACTGAGAGCCTACTGGGAGCCTACTGAGAGCCTACTGAGAGCCTACTGGGAGCCTACTGGGAGCCTACTGGGAGCCTTCTGAGCCTACTGGGAGCCTACTGGGAGCCTACTGGGAGCCTTCTGAGCCTACTGGGAGCCTACTGGGAGCCTACTGGGAGCCTACTGGGAGCCTACTGGGAGCCTACTGAGAGCCTACTGGGAGCCTACTGGGAGCCTACTGGGAGCCTTCTGAGCCTACTGGGAGCCTACTGGGAGCCTACTGGGAGCCTACTGGGAGCCTTCTGAGCCTACTGGGAGCCTACTGAGAGCCTACTGGGAGCCTACTGGGAGCCTACTGGGAGCCTACTGGGAGCCTACTGGGAGCCTACTGGGAGCCTACTGGGAGTCTACTGAGCCTACTGGGAGCCTACTGAGAGCCTACTGGGAGCCTACTGGGAGCCTACTGGGAGCCTACTGAGAGTCTACTGAGCCTACTGGGAGCCTACTGGGCCTACTGAGAGCCTACTGGGAGCCTACTGGGAGCCTACTGAGAGCCTACTGAGAGCCTACTGGGAGCCTACTGGGAGCCTACTGAGCCTACTGAGAGCCTACTGGGAGCCTACTGGGAGCCTACTGGGAGCCTACTGAGAGTCTACTGGGAGTCTACTGGGAGCCTACTGAGAGCCTACTGAGAGCCTACTGGGAGCCTACTGGGAGCCTACTGAGAGCCTACTGAGAGCCTACTGGGAGCCTACTGGGAGCCTACTGAGCCTACTGAGAGCCTACTGGGAGCCTACTGGGAGCCTACTGGGAGCCTACTGAGAGTCTACTGGGAGTCTACTGAGAGCCTACTGGGAGCCTACTGGGAGCCTACTGGGAGCCTACTGGGAGCCGACTGTTCTTTTCATCAGGATATTCTGTCATGAATACAGGAGGTTGTGCTGGTCTCCAGCCACTAAAGAGCTTTGTATGATTATTGTAATCCATCATCCATGTCCGATGGGCCTGCAGTCAAGCTATCAGAATGTCACTTATGTAGAACATTTTCAAATATTAATATTTTCACTTGAACTTTTAAAAAGATCATTACATCTTTGTACAGTAGAGAAATCAAGGATTGAACAGGAACAGAGAAGCAAGAGGATCTAAATAATAATATGGCCTTTCGGTGTTAAAACGCCAGTGGATCAACCGAGGCACTTGTAGACACTAGTGTGAAGCATGGAGGCAAAGGGAAGAGATGGTCACGATCGCTTTGATCAATCAACGTGGCGGCTACTTCTGCTTTACCAGCCGCTACAAAAGGGCTCATTGTGGAGACCATCAGCAACATGGCCGTAATGTTAATGTGAAGACAATAGGGGAAGGGCAGAGAGAGAGAGAGAATTGTACCATTACAGGGTAACACTTTGCAATAAGGTTACAATAAGCAACCATTCATTATTATGAATCAATGCAGTAATATGCATTAAAAAATAATTAAATACCAGGTAATTAACAGTAACCTAATGGTCTAGGAATAATTTACCAATGGTGTTCATGTTTATTAATGGTGTTCATATAAATAAGGCAATAGTGATCATGCTAACTAAGGTATTAATCTATCAATTATTTAAAAGTAGATTTATAAAGTAATTGTATTTGACTCATTATCATGGCTACAGTCTCACTGGGCTACAGCCCTAGTGTATTTGACTCATTATCACTAGTGTATTTGACTCATTATCATGGCTGCAGTCTCACTGGGCTACAGCCCTAGTGTATTTGACTCATTATCATGGCTACAGCCCTAGTGTATTTGACTCATTATCATGGCTACAGTCTCACTGGGCTACAGCCCTAGTGTATTTGACTCATTATCATGGCTACAGCCCTAGTGTATTTGACTCATTATCATGGCTACAGCCCTAGTGTATTTGACTCATTATCATGGTTACAGTCTCACTCTCACCCTAGATTTGTCAACAACTCCTGACCTTAAGCCCTCAGAATAGCTGGCAACTCCCCAAATCCCAGTGGAAAAGGAAAGCACTGAGGAGAAACACAGTCCTCCCAGGCATGGCTAGATGTACAAGCTAATCCCACGATGCTCCAATCACCGTTCTCTGTCGAGCACGCACGTGAAGACCTGCGTCGCTACGCAGAGACATAACGCGCCCTTTTGCCCGTTGGTGACAAACTTCTACTAGTGATGTGTGATTCATGAACGTTTCAGTCAAAAATAATGAATCTAAATTGCGATCTGGTACTTAGGGTTTGTATCTGTGAGTGGATCGTTCTTTGGCTCATTGGTTCTTGTTTCTGTGCACGCTCATCACTTTACAGGGAGCCTTTTTCTATGTGCTGTTTAAATGCGTGTCCTAAAGTAGTTCCTCAGACACATTGTTTCTTCATGTGCCAAAATAAACCTAATTATGGTGATTGATTAAGAAAACGTCTTGACTGTGTTACCGTCACCCAGTATATGCGCAACTACTATATATGGCACACAATATTTATTTGATATAGTAAATATTATCTGTATCTGCCAATATATCATTCAACTTACTTTTTTCTTCGATTTGCGCATGCACAAAAAAATACTCACGGAATCCACAGGCTTGTTCCACTGGGTGGAACCTCCTCCCCCACGCCGCTGGTCTCTCCTCCTGTGTGAACCAGGTGAGCCCTGAATCAGAGTGGAAGCAGGCTTTTTAAAGCTTCTCCACCTGCTCCTCAGGTGCTCCGCATTTCAATGATTGGCTGGCACCAATGCTCTCACTGACGCCATCTGTTGGAAATCTGTGGTACACCGCCTCCACAACCTGCCCCTGGACCTCCAGGGCCGCTGTGCTGGAGACGGGTCGCCACACTCCACCACCCTTTGATGACGCCTCGGGTCACTTCTGACTGGCCAGCAGCACGCGTCCCGGCTGGATGGTGTGTTGGCGTTGGCCCGCCCGGCCGGTGGGCCCCTTGGAGCCTGTAGGGCCTCTTGCCGGAGTGGTAGTCCTGCCCGAAGCGTAGCTGCTCCTGCTCCCGGCGCAGCTCGACCCGCTGGGTCCTCCTGGGTCTCCTTGCCCTGCTGTAAGGTGACTCCTGCTGTCTGCTCACCAGCACGGACTGCACCTCGTCGAGCGTGTCAGCCTGAGGGCTGGCCTGGCTCTCCTCAGGCTCCTGGTTCCCCTTGACCTCTCTGGAGTGCAGAGTTTCCAGGGCTGCCGTCTGCTCGCCTTTGTCCAGGACCTGTCGGGTCAATGCGGCCTCCTTTGAGATCAGCAGAGCTTCCGTTCCTCGGCTTCTCTCTGGGCGGCGGCGGCGGCTCCGTCAGGGCTCTGCATCAGGGTTCGTCCCCTGAAAAGGAAAACGCGTAACAGGGTTGCGCTGCCTCCATGTGCGTGCTTATGTGTACCACTTGGTGTGTGAGTTGATTCATTCAGTGATACTCATCACACAACCAAGCATCTTTATCAGATGTGCCACACTTTCAGATTGTCATGCAGCCATCCGCAATTTATGCAAACAGATGTGAATTATCCTTTTCATTTTTTATGCATAACTTGTAAGTAAGTAAGTAGCTTAATACGATAATGATCAACAAACAAGAAATCAGATCCTAAGAAGCAGAGAGTGCCAAGGGGACTGTAGACATATACTCCATAGGTGTGGCTTATTAAACAGGGATTGTGTATGAAATGAACAAACTTGCAGCAGTTAATATGATTTGTAGAATGTATTAATGGCTAAACAGTTAAATGTGTTAACCAGCCCCTCCCTGACAGAGCCCTGACCCCCTCAGGGGAGGACCTTCCCCTGCCCTGTCTCTTGGTTAGTTGATCAGACGGTGAAGAGGTTTCGCCTCCCTGCCAAACATCTCTCTCTCCTCCTACTGCTCTTGAGGATCAAACAATTAATGTGGACCCTCATCCTGTTCCTATCCCTCTCTGTCTCTCAATGGTCTATCCCTCTCTGTCTCTCATTGGTCTATCCCACTCTGTCTCTCATTGGTCTATCCCACTCTGTCTCTCATTGGTCTATCCCTCTCTGTCTCTCATTGGTCTATCCCTCTCTGTCTCTCATTGGTCTATCCCTCTCTGTCTCTCATTGGTCTATCCCTCTCTGTCTCTCATTGGTCTATCCCTCTCTGTCTCTCATTGGTCTATCCCTCTCTGTCTCTCATTGGTCTATCCCACTCCTCCTTGCCACTCCTTGCCTGTCTCTCATTGGTTAGTATTAGTAGGGTTAGTATTAGAGGCCTCCTTCACTTTAGTCCAACAACAGACCACAGGTCTGGGGTGGTCTCACCAGGTATCACAGCGGCCTCTGGCCCACCCTGGAGAGGGTTTAGGCAGTCTGTGGTCGGCCTTTTGGTATAACGGTAACCCAACAGGAGTCAGGGGCTTCCTGAACATGACTGGGAGCTATCCAATAGCCCTTGACATGTGTTTTGATAAACTATGTTGTGAATTAAAAACTTTTATTACGGGAGAGAGTACCACAGAGGACACATTATCATTGAACAATAACACATAATGGGAGAGCAATGGACAATAACCGTAGAGAGCAACGCAGTAACAGAGTGACAGAAGAGAGAATGAGGCAGGGCCTGTTGGCTCTGATCTCTATACTGCTGCAGACAGGAGTCAAACAGGACTACGTCAAGAGGCAACTTGTTCATCAGGCTCCGTCCTAACCTCTTCAGTATATCTAGTTATACCTCAATGTATCATGTGTCTGTAGTTATACCTCAATGTATCATGTGTCTGTAGTTATACCTCAATGTATCATGTGTCTGTAGTTATACCTCAATGTATCATGTGTCTGTAGTTATACCTCAATGTATCATGTGTCTGTAGTTATACCTCAATGTATCATGTGTCTGTAGTTATACCTCAATGTATCATGTGTCTGTAGTTATACCGTAATGTATCATGTGATTGTGTCTGTAGTTATACCTCAATGTATCATGTGATTGTCTCTAGTTATACCTTAATGTATCATGTGATTGTCTCTAGTTATACCTTAATGTATCATGTGATTGTCTCTAGTTATACCTTAATGTATCATGTGATTGTCTCTAGTTATACCTTAATGTATCATGTGATTGTCTCTAGTTATACCTTAATGTATCATGTGATTGTCTCTAGTTATACCTTAATGTATCATGTGATTGTCTCTAGTTATACCGTAATGTATCATGTGATTGTCTCTAGTTATACCTTAATGTATCATGTGATTGTCTCTAGTTATACCTTAATGTATCATGTGATTGTCTCTAGTTATACCTTAATGTATCATGTGATTGTGTCTCTATCTTAATGTATCATGTGATTGTCTCTAGTTATACCTTAATGTATCATGTGATTGTCTCTAGTTATACCTTAATGTATCATGTGATTGTCTCTAGTTATACCGTAATGTATCATGTGATTGTCTCTAGTTATACCTTAATGTATCATGTGATTGTCTCTAGTTATACCTTAATGTATCATGTGATTGTCTCTAGTTATACCTTAATGTATCATGTGATTGTCTCTAGTTATACCTTAATGTATCATGTGATTGTCTCTAGTTATACCGTAATGTATCATGTGATTGTCTCTAGTTATACCTTAATGTATCATGTGATTGTCTCTAGTTATACCGTAATGTATCATGTGATTGTCTCTAGTTATACCTTAATGTATCATGTGATTGTCTCTAGTTATACTGTAATGTATCATGTGATTGTCTCTAGTTATACCTTAATGTATCATGTGTATGTGTTTTTGAGGTATATATGTTATTCTTTCATGTGTTTGTGTCTGTACTTGTATATATGTTAATGTGTCATGTAATTGTCTCTCTAATTGTATATGTTTAAGTATTATGTGTAAGTGTTTCCAATCATTTTTATATCACAATAAAATGAGCCTGTTAGGCTTATCTGGTCCCACTTCATCTACCGAGGCCACAGTAGTGTGGTGAGCAGTAGTGTGGTGAGCAGGGGTCAGGGGGAGTGCGTTGGCTTCAGAGTGACAACAGGCTGTGACTGTTAATGAGGGCCTGTGGAACATACTGGAGATGAATCCTCCTACAGGACCTGTACAACAGAACAACCCTGACACCACATTACTTTATTGTATTGTAATGGAGTCTTTTCATTTGATATTATTGCATCCCTGCCCAGGGACCACGGATTAAAACAACACACATTCAGACACACATACGCACACACACACACACACACACACACACACACACACACACACACACACACACACACACACACACACACACACACACACACACACACAGTAACTCACATTCAATTGGAGGATTCATGCACATGCGCTACAGACCCACACTGATCACCTGTTAACATGGCGCACAGCAGGTGGGTGACACATTCAGTCTGAAACATGACACATTGTGATGCTCTCCCCCAGCACACACACACACACACTTACACACATAGACACAGACACACATGGGCGCGTGCACACACACACACACAGACTCACAGTACGACTCAGTGAGCAGAGAACATTTACATGCATAATGAGGCCTGGTCACATCTGAATAATTGATAGCAGAAAATGGTTTTGGGATCCATTGTAATTTCTCCTCTGAGCAAAATAACCACCTTCACTAAACCAGACACGGCTACACCAGTAATGCTGAAGAGAAAGGTGCCAGGGTGTGTGTGTGTGTGTGTGTGTGTGTGTGTGTGTGTGTGTGTGTGTGTGTGTGTGTGTGTGTGTGTGTGTGTGTGTGTGTGTGTGAGGGATCAACATAGTTAAGTGTTAATTAAATTAATATTCAGATTCACCTGAAGCGTCTGGCCGTGTTGCCCTTCAGCAGCCTGTCTCTCCGTTCTCCTCTCTCGTTCAGGGAAGGTGGAGAATTTACAATGGTCTCTCTCTCTCTCTCTCTCTCTCTCGCCCATTTCCTTCGGAGAATTAAAAAAAAAAAACTGTCTGCCTCTTTGTTTCCGCCTATCACATGAGGTTCCTCCATGACAGGGTATTTTGTGTCATTGAGAAACAAAACACAAGCTTTCGGTCATCTGTGTTTTATCAATATAATATTATTATTAAGATACATTGGTTGGACAGACTAGAGAAGGGTGTGGACATAGCCCTTCATCACTCCTACAGTCAGAGTCCTTCAAGGCCACACCTTTAAATGACATCACATGGGGCCTGAGAGTCCTTTACTCTTGAACATAAGAGGGATTCATTTCCTACAAAGACAAGTGAGCAGACCAAATAATTCATCAAATTATGAAAAAGAGACAAGTTGTTGCTAGGTCATCATCTTGGACGGATGTTAAGTTTTAGTGTCCTTCTGCTTAATTGGACATGAGTCACCCTTCACTTACCCTCACTAGACTCATCTATTGGACAGCTGTTTATTTGGTGCTATATATAGATTGCAATAGTGGTTTTCTTTGGTTTGATTCGAAACAACCTTTAAAGACCGTTATAGGCATGACAATGCAACCTGGAATCACACAATTTCGTGTTCATGCTCACAAACTTTAATCTATTGAATCGTGTACCAGAGCACAATTGTCCGCTAAACAGAAGGAAATGTAAACCCATGCATTTTGAATGGGAGAGTTTCTCTAACTTTTTCGTGTTACACAGAACGATATTTAAACCGCTGCATGGAGACGTCAAAACAACAACCTGAAACTAACTAACTGAAACTAACCACGTCCATTAAAGCCAGTGTGAGGGACCAAAGTTTTATTTACTCCAAAACAGTCCAAAAATAAATAAACTAAAATAAATCCATTGGTTACAAAATAAAGGAATGTTCCAAAAAGAAAAGACTGTTAGCATAAATTAGCATAGCATCACATACCATGTCATGCCATGTCATGCTTCTAGTGCTGGGGCCTCTACCAATAGTCAAACCTCCTAACCTTTATGCCTCTTTTCCTTAACCTTTGTGGAAAACGTCATTGGGTCAAGGAGGGATGAAAAGGTGCCTCCTTTCGAACATAGGAAAATAGCATAGAGTCTAGAGTCTGTAAACTTCGTTGGTGGCCTGTTTATTTAAATACTGCTGCCATAAAGCATTATGGGATACCAATATCTCCTTTCCTTTCGTAAAGGTTGGTCAGGAGTGACCTATGCTAAAGGAGGCTTAAAGGATGCATCGAGGCTCCTTTCCTAAGCATTTTTAGAATTCAAACCACCTTTCCTCCAAGTACTACCGGGTCATCTCCTTAGGTAAGGAAATGTCCTATGCAAAAAAGACTATTGGTAGAGGCCCCTGGCCTCTCGTCACGCCAGCACCTCCTTCAGCCAAAATGAGACTCCCCTTAAATAAGCCATCAGTCCCAAGTGGACCAATCAAGGCCAGACCATTAACAAGGGAACATTCCCTGGCCAAAGCTGGAATAATCATCTGCCCCCAACTGTTACGGAAGTCCAATACCACATTCAATATTATGGAAGGGGAGAGACCGTGAGAAGGAATTTTCACCTTCTCACATTTCCCTCCTCCTCTGGAGTCTTGGCAACTTGGCGAGACAAAAATAGGCTCTAACTCCGGTTTACAGAGCCTCTAACCCATAGTTCATAGTGGACTGACTCTGAAAAAGAGGCTCTAATTCCGGTTTACAGGACCTCTAACCCATAGTTCATAGTGGACTGACTCTGAAAAAGAGGCTCTAATTCCGGTTTACAGGACCTCTAACCCATAGTTCATAGTGGACTGACTCTGAAAAAGAGGCTCTAATTCCGGTTTACAGGACCTCTAACCCATAGTTATTGGTGGATAGACTCCGACTGCTTCATTATCTCAGGCCGACTGCTTCATTATCTCAGGCAATGGTCATTTACAGAAAGAGTAGAAAAGGTGTCATTTCAAAAGAAAAGGTGCCAGGAACATGCACTGATAAAAACGGGGGGGGGGGGGGGGGGCAGGCACACACTGCGAGCAATCAGAGTCCCACTTGTGCTCGTCCTCAGCATTGTCTTGTTTGATGCCATGGTCACCGAGCTCCCGTAGTACCTGCCTCTGGAAGTTTTTCCAGCTCCTACTGCTGTAGGAGTGTTCCTCCTCCTCTCCATCGCCGTCGTTGTCGCTGTCCACCGATTCCTCGTCTTCCCCCTCGTCTCTCCAGTTTGTCAGATGGCGTAAAAAAAAAATCCCACCACTGCCACCAAATGTGAGGCGGGGTCACCCCACGTATCGGGATATGGACAACCGGAGTGGAGAGTGGGGGCAAAAACGAGGGCAATTGTGTTCAGACAAAAAAGTTTTATTTACTCCAAAACTTTGTTTCTATTTGGTTGTTTAAAGCTGAAATCTTGTCTGACTGGAATCCATTATTGCAGCTAGTGGTCTTTCTTTTGTTGGGGTAGTTTCAGTCCATTTTCCTCTTCATGTCCACACTAGGCCCTCCTCACGGCGTCACCTTAGGCTGGGTAGCCCCACCCCCATCTGCCGGCGATTGGAATTCGCCCTGCACATGGGGATGGAAAGGAGCATGTTTAATCCTCCTGTTTCCTATCCCAATCCGTTTGGCACCAATCACCAAGCTGGCTTTTTTCACCTGGCTCGCTATTGGCTGGTTAAACACGATGATGACAGAGAAGCGTCGCAAGCAGCCGAAGCGGAGCGACCGCTACCCGTTGATGCAGCTGTCGCTGCTGTTTTAAATGTTTTCAGGGGCACGTTTTCTTTGAATTGAATACAGATTGAATACAGAAAGAAGAGCCGCCTCGGGGCACCGCGGCTGTTGTATTATATTCAATCCCCGTGCCCGCGGGAGTGCACCGCCGGAGTCCGGGAGCTCAGCCGGTGACCAGCCACCGTGCACCGAGGGGCAAGTTTTCTTTGAAAGCTGAGCAGAAACTTGCCCTGGAGCAATTCCTCCAAAGAAAGGATGTATTTGCTTTACTGCCGACTGGTTTTGGTAAAAGTTTAATCTACCAGCTAGCCCCGCTGGTGGCCAATTGCTTGCAGCCATTTGAACTACGCCCGCCTCTTGTGCAGGAGAAAATGACGGCACCCTTTCCAGACCAACGTGCAATCTAGGATTGGACTTGGTCTGGAAATAGCCAGGCTAGCGTCACCTGCCAACTACACATCACATGTGGACACTAGGCCCTCCTCACGGTGTCACCTGCCAACTACACATCTGATACCTCTGCTGCCCTGTTGGATTGTTTGTGGACGGTTTACCAAAGCTCAAAAACACATCATAGTAAACCATTGGGCATGTACTGCAGTATTTTACTACAGTACTAAATTGACCATTATGGCAAAATGTGGTCCCTGTAGGTTTATCCAGTTCTATAGTGATTAGCTCACTCCTTACCCTGTAACATATGTAACAGCTTTGTTTAGTTTTTTAATGCTTTTATGCATTACATATTGACCTTAAGTTTGTTCATGTGGGTCTGTCTGCTCTAGAAATGCGATGCCTTGGTGTGTGTTGTTTCATCTAAAGATGTGTTACGTCCCCCCCCCCCCCGTGTGGCGTCCTGGGGCAAAGGGAGCAACACGTGAAAATAACCCGGGTGTTTAAAGAACGGAAGAGAGCAGAAAGATAAAGCTATTTAAGCTATTTATTTACCATACACGAGTCTGATGTTAACACAAAAACATCCAATGACACAATACACCATCCCCTCCCACTGAGGGAGCAGCACCACCACGCAGCTCTGACTCGCAGTCGTCAGCAGCGCTCTCTGCTCGTCTATCTGGCCCACCGCCCGTCTGCCTTCGTCCCTGCAGCTTTATAGCGATCCCCCTGATTGCTGAGTTGCTGCAGGTGTGTCCGACCAGTCGGATGGGGAGGGTGGTACCTGGAGCAGTACACAAGACAGCAAGACATACACACGTAACAAGATGGAACACCTTTAGATGTTGAAGCTTCTTCTGGAATAGTTCTAATGTGATGACCCTCTTTTCCACCACTAAAGCACGCCATTCCTACTGATGATGCAAATGTAAGATGATCAAAGTCGTCATCTTGAAAGAAGGACTAAGCTCCTCGTTCCTCTCATTCTTTGCCATGTAAACGTCTGTGAGAGTGGACATGATTTAATAGTGGTGATTTACAGCCAGATATATTTTCATCATCACAATTTTGCCATATCTAACCAATTTGCACTCTATCTTTTCATTCACATTCAGCTGGAGCATGTTTACACTCTTTACAGAGAGAGAGAGAGAGAGAGAGTGGAAAGATTTAATTTTTCATTATTTTTTTCACTTGGCCCTTTAAAAATGCATTGTTATTTAGCCATCTGTGTTTTCATTCCAGCACTGCCACATTTTGGAAATACACAAGCCTACGCAGCTCCAGTGTGTACTGTGAAACTATTCATCATGATGTCAGGTTTGTCTTGATTTCGATTTTCAGTTAAAACTCTTATTCTCCTTTGGTACTTTATATAGCAAGTTTTGTCCAGCCAAGTTTGGCATTGTTATTTGTTATCCGATTTTCTAGTCTTTGTTTTATCGCCTATGTATTTGTGTAAACACCCCCATGTGAATCCTGTGATACATACTAAACAAAGCTGATGTCCAGCTATATATACAGCTATATGCATGATTTCATTTATTACCACCTTTTCTCTGCCAAATGGTGACTTTGCATTAATCTAATAGCAGGAGTAGAGTTCTATCTTGTACTCTAACCTTTCTCTTTGTCTCTCTCCCCGCCACCCCTTTCCTCTGTCACGCTTTCCTCTCTGTTACCATCCATAACCATCGTTTTAAGAATGCACCAGCCGTCTGGGAGTCCAGAGATGATGTTGATGTGACCTCACGGGGTCCGCCCCACAGACCAGACAGTCCAGCTACTGTCGGTGTGTTTTACATAACTCAGAGAAATGTATCTGTAGCAAAGGTTTTCTTTCATATATATCTAATAAATATGTTTTACGTGAACTTCCCCAGAACCTTCTGTTATAGGGTTCATGGTTTTGCTCATGCTCAATACTTTATAGGGACCCTTTTTCTATGTGTTTTCTATGTTTAAATGTGTGTCCTAAAGTAGATCATCAGACACATTGTTTCTTCGTGTGCCAAAATAAACCTAATTATGGTGATTGATTATGAAAATGAGAATGTTTGCTATATCGTGAACTGTTTGTCTACTTGTCTTCTTAAAAACTACTTTTAACATAGCCCCCTACGTCTTTACTGTTTTACCGTCTATCACCCAGTACAAGCACATTAGACTACTTTACATGACACACATTATTTCCATGCGCAAATGAACGAGCCGACTCAAAATGATTAATTTGAATAGTTCATTTGAATGAATGAAAAAAGATCAGAACTTGCATCACTACACTCGGAGTGTCTGGACTGCCCTATCGTTGTATTACAGAGAATAAACCACGACAGGTCGGCCCTGCGTCTCTTCTGCATCTCTCCAGTCCACAAAACTTTTTTTCATCTAATATGTATAGCTGACCGATTCTAGTCTGCAACATATTCACTACACACATAACAAATATCAGTATATTTTGTGACAAAAAAATGTCACAAAGTTTATTAATATACATATGAAGGCTCATAAACACAATCTTGGAAAGTCTCAAGATTGTTGGGCTGTGGTCTGAATCACCTACCTCACTGTTTAGTTTAGTCAGAAACATAGCTTCATTCAGCTGCACTGTCTAATGTGAGTGTACGGTAATTGGTCACCCGATTGGCTATGTTGCAAGGGTCAGTAGAGTCCACCCATTTAATCAGCTAAAAGATCTGGACGGAAAGCCATGGACTGAAATGACTCAATGGTTAAAAAAAATGATTAATGGTTAAAAAAAACTATTGCAGACTTCATTTCATAAAGGTAAGAGCATATCTGCAATCCGTTTGCATTCATACTTATTTATATATTTTTTAAAGGCACAAAAAAGTTGCCATTGATGTTGAAACAAGGTGCAGGATTTTGCTGTTGATATCATTTTGCCTAGGTTGCTTTTTGAGGTAACGTGTGGATATTATGGATGAAAGGCAACATTGCAAGCTGTCAATTCTACACACTTATTGGAGAGCCTATCGGTCAATCTGCCCTGTATTGGCTGTGGGACAATAGTCAACAGTCTGGTCCAACAATCCTTCCTGCAACAGTAGCAGGTGGGTTAGATACAAATGACCCAACACTGACCAACAAACGACCCCGCCCCTTTGGGTGGATGCTAATATTGCCCACTTGTGACACTTGTGTACATTTTTTGTAAAGCATAGGTCGAGGCATCCATGTTCTTCATGTGACCTTGTCTCCAGCTCCAACCAGCAGGTTGTGGAGTGATGAGGCATCTCCTGTCCTGGGCTGCTCCTCTTTCTGCTCAGTCGTGGACCAAAGCGTGACCAACATAAATATATATTCCGGTCATCAATATTTTATCTGTGAGATTTCTGGGAAAAAGCACTTCAGCAGGGTAGGTTGGATGGACGGGCAAGATGGATGGATGGATACAAAAATAAACTGTCTATGAAAATGGAACAAACTGAACAAAGTACTGATTTGTATCTCGGTAGGAGAGCTGCTGTGAGTTCACTTGAGGCAAAACACTTGTGATCAATAACAAAAGAAAAACATTCTACAAAAAGTCATTCTTTAATTCAGACACAAAGGCTTCTAAGCAGTGACACACTCACATGCAGGTTTAAACTTACACTGAGAATTACTACAAGCTTTCTATTGACAAGAATCCCTGGGAAGCTCAGCAATTGTGTTGTTATCGGTTGTTGTTGTTGTTGTTGTTGCTGTTGGTGGTAGAGCAATCAACTCCTTGTAGAGGACGGCGTGAATGGACGGGACGCGGTGGGCACTGGATCAGATAACTGGATTTGGTTTGTCTAGCACAAATCCACCCACAACAGAGTCAAAGAACTGAGATCCATATGCATGCCTGAACATTTACACAAGATTGAAACTTTGTAACATTTCAACCTTTTTATTTCTTTTTCCGTGGTATCTTTTTGGGGATATAACAACGGAGAACCGATGCTCTGTGATGTGAAACATTGTGTTGAGAAATGGGGGCTCTACCCCCCATTTGAGAAATGTCCTCTACCAGAGATTAGAAATACATTCATTAGTAGGAGAAAGTAGCAACAACACTGAATAAATAATATCTGTGCCCATGGTGATGAGAGTGAGGATGAAAAGTCTTAAACCCTCTCCTGCTCTAGGGAGTAGACTCAGTTAGACATAGAGATGCTCTTAGAGCGTGTGTCAACCTCGTGAGTCAGAACACTGCACTGCTTCTGTCCTTGTATGCTCTCTCTCTCTCTCTCGCTTGCTCGCTCGCTAAACTAGCTTTCTACAAAAAGTGTAACTTTCAAGAGTTTAATTAAAGCTAGGAATTTACTAGAAATTAAGTATTATAAAAACATGAAAGATCTGGATCATTTTCTAAATAGAATCTGATATTACGAATATATTGTACAAGTTAAATTAACAAGAAGAATAAATATAATAAGAAAGAATAAGAGTAAAGAGAGAGTACAATAATCTATCTGCGTCCTTCACCCACCAGGCTCTGATGGGTGGTGTTGTGTGATGTACTGAGAGATGGGTAGAGAGTAGGGGAGTGATGGACAGGAAGATGGAGTCATCTGTCTGTCTGTTATCTTGAGTGGCGTTGCATGTCGCTAAGCAGGCCACAACTTTGGATTCTATTTCCAGATATGATCCACCCAGACCTAACCAAGTGAAGACGTGGCATCCAATCGGATCAACGTTAACGTGTACTGTGCAATGTACATGTACATTTTGTTTCACATTATTAAAACGGCATTGATGCTACGCATGTACTTTTGTGTGTGCGTGTGCGTTCTTCCATCCCATAATGACAATTTTTGTTGGTGGTGACAAGAGAACAGGCAAGCTTACAGTGGATAGAGCTTCCTTCTAGTCAACAGAGAATAGAGGGCTTGAACTGTTGAGAAGTCTCAAGGTCGTTGGTTCTCAAACTGTGGTGCGTTTACCACTGGTGGTACGCGTACGCTATTTATTGAAAAAATGGGGGTTTTTCAAATGGGGTTTAAGTTTGTTTAGCCTTTCCTGTGATATTTTGGTTTCAATATTATCCTTGTTCATGGCCGGATTGAAGCGGGTTGAACAAACACGATTAACAGCTAGACCGACGGCAAGATATAAGCGCTAAAATGATGAATGATTCAGAAACACTGCGTGGCTCCATCGTGGCTCCAAACGGGAACTATTTGGAAGTGAAGACAGGAGGAGAATTTTTCGAGCAGAACCAGGCTGATGTCCTGAAGAATTCCCGGTGGGGAATTCTCAGCCCCGCCGGGCTGATTACTGCGGGATGACAATATTTAGTTCATTAAAGTTCCTTCCTGCGCCGTCCGACAGCCTGAGCTGTGCGCCTGCAGCCTCTCACTCACTCAAACGCTCACAAACTGTCAACGTCGGGACCAAGTCGGTGTGGAGGGGGAGTGAATGAGCGGCCCCTCCCCAAGTGGTACAGCCCAGGTGGCCTTGAACTGCGATTGGTCAGAAAGACGTAACAGCTATGACATTAAACTCTGTGCAGGCTCGAAGAGGGTTGTAGTCTTTTCGCTCAGTTCTCCGTCTCAACAGTAGGGCTAGAACCGAGCGAAAAGACTACAACTAAACATAAACAGCCCCCTTTCCGTTTCCGGCCAACAATGAGCCTTCCAACAGAAATCAATGGGATGTACAAAAAAACACGACAGAAACTGTACTTCGCTACGATACTTGATTTGGAACATCAACAACACCACTAACCACTCGGTGAGTTGCACCTTTCTGAAAACAAACGTTAGGGTTGTTTTAAGGACAGGTTTGTGAATGCCCGTCGCCAGCCATTCTGAAGCAGGCAGGGCGATTCTAAATGAGCCAAATACCGAGACAGGACCAATAGTCAACAGGTCGGTGTCAACCTCTATTTCATCCTAGACAACCCAGAGAGGGGCTCAATGTTCAAAATACCAGACTTTTCCTTCAACCTAAACATTAACCTACTCAGTAGGCCTGCCCCCACGTGAGTCAGACATGACGATTTCCTTCTCAAACTACGTTACAATTGCATGTTCATCAGACCCATTTTCAGACCCCCGAACCCCCGTCTTAAAAGGACTCTGACTTCTGGGCTACAGCCCCGAATATTTTCAATTGCTAGCGACGCTCCTGAGCAGAACTGTAAAAAAGTGGACGAAAGTGAACCGAGCACAGGTGGTATGTGGTGATTTTCTTAGCAATGAATCCATAAAACCATCGCAATTAAAACCTCATCGACAAACCAGTAGATTTTTCCTTATAAAAAGTGTCGGATTGAAGCAGTCCAAGTCCATGATTCATTAGTCAGGAGCAACATCATTGCGCACCGCGTCTCGCTCAGACAAGTTCTGCAAATATCTCTCAGTGACGGCCGAAGCGAACAACTGGATGTGAAACCTGTTCAGCATCCAAACCTCTGAAATGCCAGAGGACTGTTGGTGAGCAGGAGAGTTTAACATTGTCAAACTCTTGTCATGCGACAAAACGTTGAAGTCTGCTTTCAGAAGGCGGTCGTTGTTGGAAACAGCAACACAGTTAATACCCTGCGCTTTCGGACATCGCCGTGTGCGTTCTCCTTTCTTTTGCGACCACATATCAGTACGAGACAGGCTTCTCTTCACCTGCCATCATAAAAACAAATACAGAAGCAGGATGGATGCTGAGCCAGACTTGAGACTGAAGCTGACCTTGATTGATTCATCACAGGACTGTGTTCACAGAGGCCGGCGCACCCTCCCATTAGGGAAGTTCAGTTATCAACGTCCTGGACAACTTTTAATATTATCTGTATTGACTCTAACATTCCAACTTCAAACAAGTTGTTGGTATACAGTTGTTATTCCTAATGTTGTCACTTGCTGTGTGTGTGTGTGTGTGTCAGTCCTAGTACTACCCCTTTGTACAGCTGTTAACAAAAAATATTATTTTAAGGAATAAATATGCCTCCTGCTTGAGTTGTGCGTTGCTGAATAGGACAGCAGCCTAAACATAATGGTGGTACTTATTAGTGGTGGATTTCATGATTTGTTTGAATGAATCAGTTCACGACGGTCAGTTCGCCAAGAAGAGTCGTTCGTTTGTTCGTTCGTTCGCATTTCCGGTAGCGGTGAATCATGGTTCTCAGTCACTGAGTCGGTCAGACTCAGCTCCTCCCTCGTTCTCGTTCAAACGAATCATGATCGTGCAATGGTGCAAACGGTCATCAATCAACACAACATTAACTAAGTTCCTTTTAGCTGAGGAGCGCTTCATGTTCGGAATCGGGATGTTGTTGCCTGGCTGACTCGTGACGTCTCAGTCTTCACCGCTAAACACAGTCAGTGAACGAACGGCGACTCGCGAGTCAGTGACTAGTGGGTGGAGCTGGGAGTCGAGTCTCGGAGAACGAACGACGACGAACGAGAGCGGAGAATCTCGTCTTAGAACTTCTAATTCTCTCCATTATTCCTAAAGCAAAATGTGCAATTTTTTTAAGTTAATAAAATTGGACGGCAAACTACGCAAATGAGAAACTAGAGGGAGAACCTTTCAAATATATGAGGGATGCGTCTTTAGGATTAAATATATATTAAATATATATACATTTTATTTGTTAGGATGTATTGTGCTTCAATAGGCTGACGGGGTGAGTCACAAGCAGACGACAACAAAGAACAGGATGAAACCAGAGCAGAAGAGCAGTCAGGGGTGAACCAGGAGTGAGACGTCACTAGAGTGACCCATGAGTGAGACAGAGAGGGGTGAGATGAGGGGGAGGGGTTTAGAGGGGGATGAGATGAGGGGGAGGGGTTAAGAGGGGGATGAGATGAGGGGGAGGGGTTTAGAGGGGGATGAGATGAGGGGGAGGGGTTTAGAGGGGGATGAGATGAGGGGGAGGGGTTTAGAGGGGGATGAGATGAGGGGGAGGGGTTAAGAGGGGGATGAGGGGGAGGGGTTAAGAGGGGGATGAGGGGGAGTTGTTTAGAGGGGGAGGGGTTAAGAGTGTCTGGCCCTTAGCAGGCTGCGGTGGCGCCTGACACACACGTGCACTAACATGTGTATTCCCGCACACACACACACACACACACACACACACACACACACACACACACACACACACACACACACACACACACACACACACACACACACACACACACACACACACACACAACTTCACAGCAACACATGCCTTCACACACATACAAATACAAATACGGATACAAATACCATGTGACACACAGTGAGATGTGCGCACAAACCTGTATGCACAAATAGGTATGCACGCAGATACACACAGCACACAAACATAGACACACACAAAGACTCTCTAATGCACACACACACACACACACACACACACACACCAGACAGCCTCTTTCTGCTGATGGCTGGCACAGATACTGCACTGCAGAATGAACTGGAGGGAGAGGGAGGGAGAGAGAGGGAGAGAGAGGGAGGAGGGAGAGAGAGATAGAGAGAGGGAGGGAGGGGGAGGGAGAGAGAGAGAGAGAGAGAGAGGGAGGGAGGGGGAGGGAGAGGGAGGGAGGGAGGGAGAGAGAGGGCGGGAGAGAGAGTGGGAGAGAGAGGGCGGGAGAGGGAGGAGGGAGAGAGAGGGCGGGAGAGAGAGTGGGAGAGAGGGCGGGAGAGGGAGGAGGGAGAGAGAGAGCGGGCTGGAGAGTGGGAGAGAGAGAGGGCGGGAGAGGGAGGAGGGAGAGAGAGAGAGAGAGAGTGGGTTGGAGAGTGGGAGAGAGAGAGGGCGGGAGAGAGAGAGAGAGAGAGAGAGAGAGAGAGAGAGAGAGAGAGAGGGGGGGGGGGGGGGGGGGGTGCAGAGCCCGGGGCTGGCTGTAGAACTGCTCTGCTGAATCCTGCCATCAAAGCTGTGTCTGATATGTGAGTGGCCAACACATAAGACCAGAGGGGGCGCCTAAAGGAAACCCTTTTAGAGCAGACGTAATGCGTCATCAAAGTATTAAAAGGTGTGCTTGTGTGTTTGTGTAAAATATAAGTCAGCAAGTCTGTTACATTCTGCTTATGCACTTCCTGTTTTATGTATGAGCTTTGTTGACATGTTCTTCAGTTTTCTCTCTCTATCTCTATTTCATTTAAAGCCTGAATCATTACCCCCTTTATCTGTCCTCCTCTACCTCCCTCTCAACCTCTCAGCCAGGCGATCGCTTTTCGCTGGGCTCCTCACCCCCTCCTCCTCGCAAAATCACCCTCTCACCCCCCCCCCCCTCTCTCTCCTCATTGCTCGTTCTCTCACTCTCCCTCCCTCTCTCTCCTAATTGCTCGTTCTCCCACTCTCCTCCCTCTCTCTCTCTTAATTGCTCGTTCTCTCACTCTCCTCTCTCTCTCTTAATTGCTCGTTCTCTCACTCTCCTCTCTCTCTCTCCTCATTGTTCGTTCTCCCACTCTCCTCCCTCTCTCTCTCTAATTGCCTGTGGATCGATAGGTCGATCCATCAGCCTGCTTGCTCTTTTATGACGGCTACTCATCTGACAACGACCTTTTACTGTACGATTATTGTCAATTCAGAAGCCCACATGCTACCTGGTTAACTTTTAAGTGTGCGCGTGTGTGTGTGTGTGCGTGCGTGCTTGTGTGCGCGTGTGTGTGTGTGTGTGTGTGTGTGTGTGTGTGTGTGTGTGTGTGTGTGTGTGTGTATAGGACTGTGCACATTTAGGAGTGTGTATGCGTGCAGGCCTGCATTGATCTCTTGCCACATATGAAGTGTGCTGATAGGTCCCTTTGATTGATGCCCTCTTCTCTCTACTATTCACATGTGACTGACCGCTTGTGTGTGTATGTGTGTTACTTATATACACAACCCAAGCCTGATGGGACTAGAAGGAAGGCTATATGTGTTGCGTTAATCAGATAAGGGCTCTGGCCATTTGAAAATCTAATTGACATGTTGTGTCCGTTAGATTAGTGCATAAACTAAATGGTTGTGGATTGTTATCTCTGTTGTCATCAAGGCATTCTGCAATCTGCAGTCTGTCAGTACATTGGATTATTTTGTAATGGCAGTCTAAGTACAGTTCCAAATGAAGCACTGGAAGAGGCAGTATGAAGGTATGTAATTCTTTATATATATATATGATATTAGATATAATAAGGATGATAGGATGCTTTATAGTGTGTGCATGTGTAAGGTGTGTGTGTGTGTGTGTGTGTGTGGGAGGGGGGGGGGGGGGGGGCGGGCGGGGAAGATGCGTGTTTGTGTGTGTGTCACACCCATGAACTAAGTTTGGATAATTAGCGCAGAATATTTGAAATAAAAATATATTGGATGGAACCATGGTTGGAACCATGGAGTCATGGTTGAAGGGACAACGAATAACTCACTAAACACTGGTTTAATCCAGAGATATGAAGCAGGGAGAGACTTTGAAATCAAATTAAGAAAAAATTAGACATTGATCTAAGGAGACACAGATAAACATCACTTTTTCAAAGTTAATTGAACAGCAAGTAGGAAAGGAATATATACCGGAGCTTTCTGCTGTAGTAAGCAGTGAAAATAAGAGAAGAAATAGAAGAGACATGATCAATACATGGAACCAGAAGAGGCTCTATATATAGGAGGGGAAACTAAAGCTTCAACTGAGTGGCTTATGAGACAGCTGTTCAATCATGGGAAATTCAGAAACAAAAAGATAATTGTAATACATTAACACAAAATAAAACAATTACTAAATATGCAAATAATATATACAAATAAATAAATACAATTTCTGCATGTGGGCTTAATTTTTGATGTGAGTATTACCACCATGTAAGCTCTTTACAGCTGTAAAAAAGCAAGTCTTAATGTTAGCGTTACCACAATGTTACCACAACAAAGCTCTAAAATAAAGGTAAAGTAAAATTGAGGTGGTGCTTCCAGAATGATGCGATCGTCTACGCTGCGTGGAGGCCAGGTGTCATGTGACAAGGTTTGTGATACATTTATAAATAGTCAATGTGAAACTAGAGGTAGCTTACAGGCCATTGTTATCTTACATTGAATGCAATTGTTCATTGCGTTTTTTCCCCTCGCAAATAAAATAATTGCAAGACAATATTGCACCAAGATCAAGGCTTTTTAGCCTGCGAATAAATCTGTTTAACCAATCACGCTCGGGCCTTCTACGTTTCTCACACACAGTCCTCTTGTTGCATCCATAGTGTTAAACTACATTCATAGACCTAGAATTATTGCTATGTTTGTATTGATGTTCATCTCGACTGCATTCGGTGCTACAAGCCCATGTTGACCTGCAGTGCGCTACGTGAATATAGGCTGCTTTGGACAACACAACGTTGTGCAGCTCTTAGTAGGTCTGGATACCAACTTCATCAAAAAGAGTGAGAGCCTACTTCAAGTTATTGAACTTGGTTTAAAAAATAAGGTTTTATGGATGCATTAAAGAACCCACAACCCCTCATCCACAAAGTGCCATTCGCTGTTTGACCCAGAGAGGGTAACCCTAAAGTACAGCACCACGGTGTGTGGAGAAACGCCGTCTAGATAAGAATCACAAATGGCTCGTGTCCCAGAGAGGGTAACCCTAAAGCACCACGGTGTGTGTGGAGAAACACCGTCTAGATAATAACCACAAATGGCTCTTTGTCAACGGAGATAACACGGCCCACTCCTTCCTACAACTCTGAGCCCAAAACACTTCTTTCTTCAAATGGCGTTCTCTCTAGAGCCGCTGGTCCGTGGCGTCACCATGACAACATGGCGGTCTCTGTGGAAAAGGACCCACTTACCATTTAGACATAAAAGGCTCAAACTAAGGGAACGAAAACACAACCACTTATTTTCACAAGATTATACACTAATTAAAATGTACTTATGAATGTTCCAATTCCATTTCTGCCAACTCCGTTAGATGTCTACACACTGTACCTCCCATGCACTTCTTGCCCTTGACAATGTCGGCTGTTCACGTCACAGAGGCCGTAAGCGCTACGCTAGCAGCTCCTACTTACCCAGGGCTTGTCAGCCTGAGACCACTGGCCTCTGGGCCAACTGGTACAGTATGATGTGCTAATGGCCAGATGGTTGTCAGAGACTGTGCTGCTGAGGGCTTTGAATTGACTTTCGGCCGTGGGTTTGTAGCAGAACTGTCTAGGAGAGAGAAGGAGAGAGGGAGATTGTTTTTCTCCTCTTATCAATGCCTCCATACTGCCTTCCAACAATATGCTTAGATTGTTCACAATCTCACTTGTTCAATTATGCTAAATGAATAAATTGAAACAAACTCTTCTATATATACTATTGCTATGCATATATCTTTCGGGTTAAGTAACAAATCATGCTCTATGAAGGCCTGTCAGACCTACGTCACAGTGCTCCATGTTGCTCTATGAAGGCCTGTCAGACCTACGTCACAGTGCTCCATGTTGCTCTATGAAGGCCTGTGGGCAGAGTCACAGTGCTCCATGTTGCTCTATGAAGGCCTGTGGGCAGACCTACGTCACAGTGCTCCATGTTGCTCTATGAAGGCCTGTGGGCAGAGTCACAGTGCTCCATGTTGCTCTATGAAGGCCTGTGGGCAGACCTACGTCACAGTGCTCCATGTTGCTCTATGAAGGCCTGTGGGCAGAGTCACAGTGCTCCATGTTGCTCTATGAAGGCCTGTCAGACCTACGTCACAGTGCTCCATGTTGCTCTATGAAGGCCTGTCAGACCTACGTCACAGTGCTCCATGTTGCTCTATGAAGGCCTGTCAGACCTACGTCACAGTGCTCCATGTTGCTCTCTGAAGGCCTGTCAGACCTACGTCACAGTGCTCCATGTTGCTCTATGAAGGCCTGTCAGACCTACGTCACAGTGCTCCATGTTGCTCTATGAAGGCCTGTCAGACCTACGTCACAGTGCTCCATGTTGCTCTATGAAGGCCTGTGGGCAGAGTCACAGTGCTCCATGTTGCTCTATGAAGGCCTGTCAGACCTACGTCACAGTGCTCCATGTTGCTCTATGAAGGCCTGTCAGACCTACGTCACAGTGCTCCATGTTGCTCTATGAAGGCCTGTCAGACCTACGTCACAGTGCTCCATGTTGCTCTCTGAAGGCCTGTCAGACCTACGTCACAGTGCTCCATGTTGCTCTATGAAGGCCTGTCAGACCTACGTCACAGTGCTCCATGTTGCTCTATGAAGGCCTGTCAGACCTACGTCACAGTGCTCCATGTTGCTCTATGAAGGCCTGTCAGACCTACGTCACAGTGCTCCATGTTGCTCTATGAAGGCCTGTGGGCAGAGTCACAGTGCTCCATGTTGCTCTATGAAGGCCTGTCAGACCTACGTCACAGTGCTCCATGTTGCTCTATGAAGGCCTGTCAGACCTACGTCACAGTGCTCCATGTTGCTCTATGAAGGCCTGTCAGACCTACGTCACAGTGCTCCATGTTGCTCTCTGAAGGCCTGTCAGACCTACGTCACAGTGCTCCATGTTGCTCTATGAAGGCCTGTCAGACCTACGTCACAGTGCTCCATGTTGCTCTATGAAGGCCTGTCAGACCTACGTCACAGTGCTCCATGTTGCTCTATGAAGGCCTGTGGGCAGAGTCACAGTGCTCCATGTTGCTCTATGAAGGCCTGTGGGCAGAGTCACAGTGCTCCATGTTGCTCTACGAAGGCCTGTGGGCAGAGTCACAGTGCTCCATGTTGCTCTATGAAGGCCTGTGGGCAGCCATACGTCACAGTGCTCCATGTTGCTCTATGAAGGCCTGTGGGCAGAGTCACAGTGCTCCATGTTGCTCTATGAAGGCCTGTCAGCCCTACGTCACAGTGCTCCATGTTGCTCTATGAAGGCCTGTGGGCAGACCTACGTCACAGTGCTCCATGTTGCTCTATGAAGGCCTGTGGGCAGCCCTACGTCACAGTGCTTTATCTTGTACTTCCTCCAGATGTTCCTGAGTCTATCCCACACCCGGAGGCTGGCAGAGGGCAGTTTCCCGTAGACTTTGCCCTGGAACCATCTGGATAACATGCACAGTCCAGCGGAGGTGACCATTAGCTGAGGTGGTGTTGAGGCTTTCTGCGTGCAGCATGTGGACGGCTTCAAGAGGTCCTTTTTAAGTTCTGTCGTCACGCAGACTCAGAACCGTAGAGTTCTGTACAGAGACACACCACCTGCTACAGTGCAAAGTTAATGTCCACAAGATATGATTGGTAAAGGCCAGTATGTAGTGTACAGTAGGGTATAGTGGGTATACTAGGGTAGTAGGGTACAGTAGGGTATACTAGGGTAGTAGGGTACAGTAGGGTATAGTGGGTATACTAGGGTAGTAGAGTACAGTAGGGTATAGGGGGTATACTAGGGTAGTAGAGTACAGTAGGGTATAGGGGGTATACTAGGGTAGTAGGGTACAGTAGGGTATAGTGGGTATACTAGGGTAGTAGGGTACAGTAGGGTATAGTGGGTATACTAGGGTAGTAGTGTACAGTAGGGTATAGTGGGTATACTAGGGTAGTAGGGTACAGTAGGGTATAGTGGGTATACTAGGGTAGTAGTGTACAGTAGGGTATAGTGGGTATACTAGGGTAGTAGTGTACAGTAGGGTATAGTGGGTATACTAGGGTAGTAGTGTACAGTAGGGTATAGTGGGTATACTAGGGTAGTAGGGTACAGTAGGGTATAGTGGGTATACTAGGGTAGTAGTGTACAGTAGGGTATAGTGGGTATACTAGGGTAGTAGTGTACAGTAGGGTATAGTGGGTATACTAGGGTAGTAGGGTACAGTAGGGTATAGTGGGTATACTAGGGTAGTAGGGTACAGTAGGGTATAGTGGGTATACTAGGGTAGTAGGGTACAGTAGGGCTACCAATGACCTTAATGGGTCTGTGTGTGCTCAGACATAATGGAGTGCTGCCAACATTTGTCAGCAACCTTCATAGGCTGAGAGGGTTGACTGCTGCTGGTGACCTCCTCTCTCTAGTGCTTTACACACACACACACACACACACACACACACACACACACACACACACACACACACACACACACACACACACACACTCCTATATGGATGCATTTACCAATTAGTGAGTGAAAACATGTCAACACCCAGCATGCACCGCTCTGACAGAAGCTAAGATGAGTGAAACCAGGCAGCAGCAGAGTCTCACAGACCGTAGCTTTAATTAGACAGAATAGGTAAGACAATCGATGCAGGCAAACACACACTAACACAAGCAAGCACTTGAAGGGCGTTCATGTGGATCAACAGAGACATTACCACCCAGCCAACGAGATCAATGCAGCCAGAGACCCGCGACAGGGCCCCTCTGGGAGCGTCCAATGACACAGGGCGCTGTACTCTCATCACCCTAGCACCTCGCTGCAGCTCTTCTGAGCTCCACTAATACACACCTTCTACTCTGCTGGCGTCACACTGTCCCCAAGCTGACACCAGATGGCCGTATGAATATTTGAATTTCGTGCGAAGATGGCCCCGAACATTTCCTTTATCGTGTGTCCATCTGGTGTCAATGTCGTGACAGTGTGACATACGCATTAGCCCAACATATTCAAGATATATATTTTAAATAAATAAATAAAAATAAAGAGAAATACATGAAACAATGAATAATTACCACTAAACTGAAGTAATACATTATATTCCCCTCATTGGCACCTGCCAATATCCCTTGCAGAGGTCTAGAGTGGTCTGGAACTTGTGAAGGCACTCCACTATCTCATCAACCCTGCATGGGGCCAGGGGCCCCCCCCAAAAAAAAAACAAAGAATAACGACACAATGCAAGCTCAATCTCTATGTTTGAGGTGATTGAATTTGACTTTTATGGCTGGACTCTTGTTTGTAGTGAGGAAATACAACTTTGCATGAAGTAGTATATTTGATCTAGAAATCTGACTAAACACACATAATCATACTGTAATCCATTCATAAACAGATACATTTTGACTACAGGGCCAAACTAAATGTGAAACTAAAAGTGAAAAACATCAACTGCATTGAGGACCAATCTAAAGGGGCTTTAATTTTCTACAGACTTAAACAATTCCCCATGGCCCCTTGCAGCCAGTCTGTCTCTGTTATCCCTGCCCGTTCACTCCTTTCACTCTTCATAGTCCATTCGTCTTCGGCCATCCACCCATCCATCCATTCTAAGCCTCATAATGTTTCAATACATCTCAGTCCATCCATCAGTCTGTCAAGACCCCCCTTGTTCCCCACCCATGAGGTGACATTGCTTCCCCCTAACCCTCATCATCCCATCCATCATTCATCCATCACATTTGCATGTAAAGTGTGTTTAATGAATCCATCGCCAGCATGCGTTTGTTATCGGAGGACTTCACAGCTATTCACTCTCAGCCTCATTCTGTTGTTTTGTGTTTTCTTCCGTTA
Organism: Micromesistius poutassou; assembly: GCF_964030765.1. Taxonomy (NCBI): domain Eukaryota; kingdom Metazoa; phylum Chordata; class Actinopteri; order Gadiformes; family Gadidae; genus Micromesistius; species Micromesistius poutassou. The sequence continues at coordinate 666,923 of NC_140287.1, forward strand.
GCAGTTGCAGTGAAACAAGGAACGTCTCGTCGTCAGGGCCGCAGATGGGATCTTTGAACTGGGGGGGACCAAGCTGTCAGCAAATGATTTCAACTCAATAAGTTATTTTTGTGTCATTTGGGCTTTAACTAGCGCTCAAGTAGTTACTTTCGTAATAGCCTATGGGCCAATAGTTTGCACTAAAAAGCCATTGGAGAATTCTTATTTGTAATCATGGATAAACAACAGTGAACATTGTTAAACAAAGGCCTACTTGATCAACACTAGCCATATATGATGAAACTGTTATTTGTCTGGAATGCCAATCATCCACAAAAACTTCATGCCCTGGGCAAAATATGTTTTATTTAAACATTTGTGTATACACTCAGAAGTGTAAACAACATATTTACATAAATGAAAAAAAAAAGCCAAACAAATTTGCTGTCTAATAAGTATGTAAAGTGTATAGTAATGAGCACACTCACTGAAGGACCCAAAAACATCTCTCCTCCTGTCATTACCCTGAACATAATGCTGTCTGTCCAGTCTGTCAAGCCTCTTGGTGAATACGGCACACAGCAATGCCATTGGGTCTTTTTTGCGTCATGGTCTATTCATAATATTGTAATGACCACGGAAGAGGCAGTGAATGAAGTATTGACTAGACAGTGATTTATTAGATACCTAATAATATTAGATACCTAATAAACCGTTGGAACACGCAAGACCGGTAACAATAGCAACGCCGGTAAACAAACCCTGCGAAGCTCAATCCAGGTCTTACTGAAGGCATTGAATGGTCAAAATATTATTAATAAATATTCGAATATATTCGAATATTAATATTAATAAACAAACAAACTTTGAATATGATTTTTGGGCAAAAGTCAAAGCCCTACTAGCTACTCAACATTACAAAATGATTAGCTGCCACATCTGGGAAAGTCAACAGGCAACAGGTGTAGGATAGCCTACTTACATTGTTTGTTTTTTGAAAAAAACGCTCTGATTGTTTTTTGCTCCTTCATTTTGTTTCTTCGCTGAAGCACCCGCTCTGTCATAGTAGACAATGATCACCACAACTGGTTCCTCTTTAGGACCCTGGGGAGTCGGAGTCGTGCCTTATGGCGTGTTGATCACAACTGGTTTCTCTTTAGGACCCTGGGGAGTCAGAGTCGTGCCTTATGGCGCGTTCGATTTACACTGAAAGTCGGAACTTGGAGCCCGGAACAACATAACCTCAAAGTTGAGCGCTCCCAGACACAAACGCCGGGCTCTCAATGCGCGCTGCATGTACATTAGTCGAACTAACGGAACATTAATCCTCCGTTTTACCGGCGGTGTTTGTCGCCTTATGTAGGGACAGAGTGGGGGGGGGGGGTCACTATGAATCTGAGGGGGACATATCCCCCCCGTCCCCAGTGCCATCTGCGCATGCTCGTCATAGCCTACTCTTTACTGTGTCCATATAATAAGCCTAATTAAATCAGCAGCACTAAAATACACCAGTTTACCACAACACCCTGAACAATTCCAAGAATTACATCATTTCTAGATCAACCAAACACACTGGTCACTATGGTGATTCTAAACTTCAGACTTCAGACACTTTATTGTCATTTCACACAAATGTACAGGATACATTGGCTGAAACGAAATATCGTTTCTCACCAGCTCCTACTAGCAGTGCTTTACTAAAAGAAAAAGAATAATAAATAATGTAAAAACATGTTAAAATCATTCGGAAAAAAAAAAAACAATCATACAGCTGCAGCAGTTTTGGGAACATGTCCATAATAAAGTGCTATTAGATGCAGGATGACTGACCTACTGACCTACGGGCGGGAGGGTTGGGTGTGGTGTGTGTGTGTGTGTGTGTGGTGTGTGTGTGTGTGTGTGTGTGTGGGCGTGTGTGTGGGCAGGGAGCGCAGTCCATTTACCAGCCTTACAGCTTGTGCAAAAAAGCTGTTCAGCATCCTGGTTGTTCTGCAGCTGATGCTCCTGTACCTCTAAACAAGGCATGGACATTTCAACTCGTTAGCTATTATATATATATATATATATATATATAATATATAGTTAGTTATTATAAGAATGTTTATGAGCTGTTGTCATCTAGACATAAAGCCACACTGGTGACATCTCTCTTTGGGTTTGATTGGTCCATGTGACTTTCACATGGACCAATCAAACCCTCAAGGTTAAAATAACAACATTGCTCCGATATCACCCGGGTTCTTCTGTCATTTAGTGAAATTGTAACACAGCAGTGAGATGTACTTCTGTCCTAGTCCCCCCCCCCCCCCCCCCTACAGGTCTGTAGGGGGGCCTACCAGGCCTCAGTAATACAAGGTTGAGAAACCCTGTTTTAGTCCACAATAAATCATATAACCCAGCAGTGAGAAGTTATCCTAACACAGCAGTGAGATTATTTAGAGCTTTTAACACAGGAATGATTGTAGTAAGTAACACAAAATGCTCAACTATAAATTAATGGGACCTTCTTTCTGTGAATACATTGTAGAGACAGTTGAATCAACTAAAGTGAATAATACATGTTCATTACATCAGTTATTGTCTTCATCAGAGAATTTAAAGAGGGAATGAATTCTCGGATGAAATGCTCTCTCCCCTCGCCTGATGTTCCATCTGACAGATTACACCCCGTTTGTTAATGAAGTCACTACACAAATGAGCGTGAATTAAATAAATATCTATTAAGGGATTATGAGTGACAGCCATTCAATTCCCATTAAGCTTAGCAGTATTGGTAATTTAGAGCAGTGTCTTTTGTATTACAATTGTTAGTAAGGCACATGTTATGGTTTCTATGAATATTGCCCTAACCCTGTCATTATGTTAAAACTTAAAATAGGTTAAATATACTTGAATTTAAGATGATGACATGAACGGTAAAATCATAAAAAGGCTACTTTACAGGCTTATGACACAATATTAGTTTTAAGTTTGTTTTTATATTAGTAAAATATTGCTCAGAACGGGTTGCCCAAGCTCATTTCAAGAGCTCTTTTCATCTTGAAATACCTCTAATTTCTTGTGTGTGTAATTTTGAGAGACTTTTTCAAATTTGTACTATTAATGTAACAATGATGAGCACAGACAGAAGTTATGATAAATGCTAACCCTAACCCTCTAATTTCAAGAACCTTACCAAGCAAATTCTCCCCGATTTTTCCCTACAAGCAAAAGACATCTTGTATTCTTTTTCTTTTTCGAAGTGGCATTTGTCGCAGTGTGTATTGCAATTGTCATCAGGTTCAACACTCTCTCACAGCTAATCACTAACAGGCCTTTACCGCAAAGGGGTTAACACAGTCTCCGGTTGTACTAAACCCTTTTCAAAGACTCACAGCCATATCCTCTTTGTTTGAAACAGGTTATCAACTTAATCAATATCAAGTGCCACTATGTATATCACAAAATTAGGCTATGCAATGAAAAACAAAAACGGAATCGGAACTGCACAGCGCAAACAATGACGTGACAAATTAAACAGGAGACAGCAGCAGGAGTAAAGCCTATAGCCTATCTGCAAGAAATAATAATTTCTTAATGTTGTTTGCTAGAAACACCAATCTATCAAATTGATCTGGATCAAGTGCGGCTCTTTTTTTATTCATGATGTTACGTGCGGCGGAAAACACACGTTGGGAGTGTGTGGAGAACACACGTTGGGAGTGTGTGGAGAACACACGTTGGGAGTGTGTGGAGAACACACGTTGGGAGTGTGTGGAGAACACACGTTGGGAGTGTGTGGAGAACACACGTTGGGAGTACACAGACGGTCCTGGCACACACAGGGATTTGCGCGTCTATGTTGAGAGAAGCGGGTATTAGTGGCAGCCCGTGTCTCTCCACCGATGCAGCGTGTTGCTGTCAGCGGGGATGACTTGGGGTCGCAGTTTACCGCTCAGGCTGGCTGCTCCGTGTGTTATCCATTTATGAATCAGGATATATTATTCTCTTGATTAGCGCGCCCACGAATGAATGAGATGGCAAACAATAAAATAAAAAAGTAAAAACCAAACGGTCTAATCATAGACTGTAAAAAACACACAACATGTCACTTTACATATAGATTATATACAGTATATTCTAATACGGATATGTCACGTCATATTTGAATGCATATTCGAATATCGAATAAAATGTGACAGCCCTAATGTGCACTGTAGCACGATAGTAATGATCTCTCTGTAAAGGCAGATCGTGGAGACATTTGATACATTTTAATCGTTCACAATCTAATAATATTAGATTGTGAACGATTAAAATGTATCAAATGTCTCACCCCTATTTCAAATTATATGTAACTATCAGTGGCGGCTTCTCCAGTGAGGAGAGGGAGGAAGATCCTCCTTAACATTGTTGACAATAAAAAGTGTAGATTGCCCAGACTACTGTAATGAATTAATGCCCTTAAATATGACTACTTTAATGCCTTTGTATGTGTAATGTTCGTTTCCCTGGGTAAAGGGACATTAGCACCCCCTATCGCCTATTGGATATTACTGCGGGGAGGACGTTCCTCCCTCAGCCTCCATTGACTCCCATTCATTTCTCGGGCACTACTGGCGGCCGGTGGATAACACGGGGGTCAACGGGAGAGAGGAGGAAAGTCCTCCTCTGAGTGGGTGGGACTAGCTAAGGGATCTGAATCGCGTCAACGTCTATTCACGAATAGGCTGGAGCCCTGGCTGTGCTATGAACCAATAAGCAGGAGCCCTGGCTGCACTATGAACCAATAAGCAGGAGCCCTGGCTGTGGACCAGCTCGGAGGGATTGTTTATCCCCTCAAGTCTCTAGGATACGAGAACCAACAAACCCGCTCGTATGCCTCGTTTCCACCGAGCGGTGCGGTTCAGTTCGCTTATATTGGCGTTCCTACCGCCAAAAGTCTGCCGAAATAAGCACGCTGAGCCTACCTATTTTTGAGTACACCACCGTTGGGTTACCAAACCGTCTGAAAGGGTGGCGAAAACGTGGAGTTACACACACCGTTATTCTGAAATCACTTAAAAATTATCCAGTTTGGTATGACCAGGTCACTGATATCTTTAACAGTGAGGAGGATTGACTTGATCTATAAATGAAGTCCCACAATCTTATTTGGCTTAACACCATGACCAACATTCTGAAACATCCATTAACATCCACATTTGTCTCAAACAACGTTAGGCTTACAGCCCATGTCAATAGTTGTGAAATTATGTTCTTGTTGTTCTTTTAATTGTTTGTTACTCTGACCATTCTGTTTGATATTGTGGAAAGGATGTTAGTGAATGATTCAGAGCATGATGCATTTTAAATGGCATCACTTTTGGTCTTGTGTCTTCATTTTTCTTAAAACAACTGTAGCTGAAAATAAACATAGCCAAATTACAATCAATAGCTTCAGTCATTGAGGGCAAAAATAGGCCCAATGATAGGCCTAGATTTTTTTATTTAGTTTTACAAATCAAGAGTAGGCCTGATTTGACTAATTGGCTTTGCATCCTTTCCTTCTGCCCTTGTAGTCCAAGACAAGCTGCCCACCAGTTTTCAAAGTACAATGCTGCCACTGGTGGATTTGTATCAATTGTATTCACATAATTATCCCTCCCTGCTATTTTGTAGTTCACCCAAACACCCTGAAACAACTTGAGTCTCACATACTTATGCCACCATACACCACTAACAGTACAAGCAGGCCAAAAAGCAACCTATATTCAGAAAAGCAACCTAATTTTAGTGCCACCATTTTAGAACTTCTTTATGGTTGATGTCTTCATCATGACTATTTTGAACATGGATTTGAACTTTCTTTCAGCATCCAGACCTCCACCACTCTCTCCTTGAAAAAGAAGTAATAAGATATGAATGTTCTGAAAAAGTTTGGGATATCAAAAAATATACAAAATTCTGTATAAAGCATAGGTATGAACTCACTTGTCTCTTCTACTTCAAGTATATATCTCTGACTTGGTATCTCCCATAACTCAAATGCTTGAGCACAAGCCATGCTCTCGTCCAATGATGATGCTTGGCAAAGAGTTCCTTCAGGTTTAGAACCAGACCACTGTTGCGACCAGATACTTTGTATAACCAGAGCTCGTCTACGGAGAGCCTTTGTACTCTCTATTGAGCCCCATTGTATCTCACTTGGTTGCAGTTCCATTAGATTCCACTGGGGGTGATCGCATGAGTGCAGATTGAATGGGGGTCTATGGGGCTAGACGGCTAAATGGATCGATTTCTTACAGTTTGGGCCGTTGTTGGCCGTACACATTCTGCTAATGGATGCTGATTGGTCAGGGACGGACTTGCAACTGATTACGACCAGAGACCCTCTTGATGGCAGTGACGTCATCATCTTTTTGAACAGATTTTTAGAACAGATAAGTGAACTTAAAAAATTCTATATTCAGCTGAGTGTATTATCTTAGCCCCCCCCCCCTTTTGAATGTCACTTTCAAATTACTTGACAAAAAATGACACCCTGAGAAAAGTGTAATTTGAGGGTGAAACCCGTCGACTACCATTCATTCTGCACTCGCCCACCAGTGCCCTCGCATGGACAGAGATGTGTTACCGGAGTGTGTTAAGTCACCAGAGAGCATATTAGACATTCTCTGGTATAACTTCATCGTACTTATTGTGCATTCTTCTGCTGAATTCAATCCTTGACTGATAGGCAATGAATCGCTTTGACTAGATAGTTGAAGAGAGACCCTAGGAATATCAGTAGATGACATGAGATGGTCAGATCCAGAGTTCACTTCAAATTCATTTGTTTGTGTGGACTCGATTCAACACGTCTTCTAGATGTGGTCCTGTGAGACTCCTCCTCCTGAATGCCGTTAATGGATTTACTAACTTGGCCATCTAAGCTGACATAATGATCTCCATAACCCTGGGCTATATGACCAACTACTAAAGTGGGCAAGTCCTCACAATGTTCTCCAGATGGTGAGACAACTGAGGAAGCATCCACACCAAGAGTAGAAACAACCAAAATCTGAAGTGGGAAAATTTGAGCAGCTCGCTGGAGAGTGATGTGATCTCCATAAGTTCCCACCTCACCCATGCTATTAATGTAGTCATCCCAGTTTTGATCAGTAACACAATTTAACAAAGGTGTGCCACCAAATCAGATACAATTTCCTGTCTAAGAGTTGTGGATGACCGAAAGATTCCCAAGCTTGCTAACTGGTCAGCCATAGCTGCAAACTGACAATTGCCATCTGGGAAAGGATCTAAAGCTGTCATTCCAGAAGAAACAAATGAGTGAAGCTGATCTGAGTGACTTTTAGCTATGAGAAAAAACTTTCTTTTCGCATTAGCTGACTGATTAAGAGTTCTTTCATTTTTTTCTTTATTACCAGTGACACTAGTTATATTAGCTACTGAAAACCACTTCTGCTCAGGGACAGTGGATTCAGACATTTGATACTGAACCTTGTAATCTGAGAGTTTCAGATTTCTCTTACTGATGATTCCTTGGACAACTGAATGCTTTTCGGTGACACAGTTGTTAATGTGCTTATCTTCACCAAAACCTCTTCATTCACATTGTAGACAGACACAGTTGTGGATTTAGTGGCTTGTAGGATAACTTTCCTCACATATTCCTCATTTGCATGTTGTGCCTTTTGTCAAATCATTGATCTTTTCCTGTTGAAAGATTGTCTTTGTCTCCTTGTTGGGACAGTGCATGGGATATCAGCATGGCCTTCTCTATTCTCTGTATCATTGTTGGACTGCAGGACAATGTTAGACTTTCTGCCATAATACACCTCAAAAGGTGAGACCCAGCCAAGCGTCTTCTTTGGATCATTGTTCAGTATTCTGGCATAATCTTCAAATGGTCCACCATCAACATCTTTTTCCTCAATGTTCTATGCATTCGCTCTGCCTTTCCTTGACTTTGCGGATGGTTAAGGGGCACTCCGAATGATTTTTACTTTCAGGGCATGCATTAATTGTTCCACTGCCCCTCGAAACTCCCTTCCTTGATCATGTTGTATTATTTTTGGAATACTGTGTTCATTGTAGATCATGTGCAAATGCTCTGCAATTTCACTGCTGGCCTTCCTCTTCAGTGGCTTCAGCCAAACATATCTGCTAAACACATTTTGCACCGTCAGGATGTATCTGTACACTGTTTTCCCACATGTCATTCACCATTTATTCATATCCATTAAGTCAATCTGATGTCTTGTTTGAACTTCCTTCACTGTTATTGATTTGGGGATAGGTTTATTGGTAAATTGGGCCTGTAAATGCTGATAATTCCTGGATTTGTTGAGTTGTGATTGGATCCTTGCCTCACTGATGCCTTTGTATTTCGCGTATCATTCATTTTCTTGCCCCTGAGCCTTTAGTTTTTGTTATTCTCCCCCGGGAGTTGAGCCTCTTCTTGCCACTATCTTTCCATCACATAGGACAGTCTTGCCATCATCGCCTAGAGAGAAGCTCCCCCTGTTCCTCCAGAATCAGCATTGCGTTGCACTTTTGTTCACATTTTAGGGGTTTCAAGCTTTCCTTGCATTAACTGGGAGCTGGTTTTATATGTTTCATCGTCCTGGTGACCATAACCCAGTGTTTCTCAAACCTTTTCGGTCGTCCCCCACTTTGGACAAGGGGGAATTTTCAAGCCCCACCTGCCCCCATCGCCCCAACACAACGCTAATGAAATAGCCAAGCTTAACATTTCCAAATTTATTGAAGTAACATCAAGTTACATCATGTTGTATCTAAATTCTAACTCAATAACATCAAATAACAACAAGTTCAACAATAGAGAAAATAAAAGTGCAGCTGTGTCATAACTTGCATCAAGTTCAAAAATAGAGAAAATAAAAGTGCAGCTGTGTCATGACAAAAATAACTTATGAGACCTATCCCTGCTTGAGTGGCTGCAAAGCTGCAAGCTTAAAATGTTAAAATGGAGGCCTATTTCAAATTAAAAAAAAAAGCATTATTAGTGACACATCTACAAAATATGCGATCAGTGCCCCCGGCCGAGAAGCGAGCTCGAGTGTCAGCGGACACACTATCGGACGTAGAGGACTCCAGCGATGAGGCTCCGCAGCATCGGGATGAAGCTGCTGCTTGATTACAAAACACCTAAAGACGACTCTCTTGGTGTGTGATCGTGGTGGGGAGAGCACGGTCGTTCATTTCCCAATATCGCTCAGATTGACAGATTTATCCTCGCCATCCCCGCTCAGCGCATCCAGCGCAGCAAGCAAGCGAGCGAGACTCCTCCGGTGCTGGATCTGACATTCAGGAGCGGAGGAGTCAAACAGAAAACTAAAACCGTCAACAGTGGATGATGTGCTTTTTTGCACGGCAATCTAAAGCACCACGCCAAACGCCGCTAGTGTAATTCCCCGGCGTTCCATCTTATGTGTCTAATTTTCCTTCGGGTGCGGGTCGGGCGTCAGTATCAATTTATAGCGGGTCTGGTCGGGTGTGGAATGTAAATCACGCTACTGTCGGAACACGGGTCGGATGTGGTTTTAAGTTTTGTGGGTAAGGACGGGTGCGGACGGGTTTGCAAAATAAGACCCGTGCAGGACACTTTTTTAAATCCCCTTCAGCGCGAAACATCTATTTGCCACATCTTGCTCCGACTGTTTTTGACTAATTTGAAAATGTTTAGCTACCCTGGCCTACACCCAAATTTAGGATTGAGTTTGCAATCAGCAAGGCAGGTTAACGAGCACAGCGACGCGGCGCCCCCGATATAGAATGACGAGTTGGAGCGCGGCGACGGCACCTATTTTATTGCATGAACAAATATTGATATATATCTTATATCGACATTCTGCTTGAAAATACGAGATATGACTTTTGGTCCATATCGCCCAGCCCTACTGTCAAGCTTTTGCTCCTACCATAAGAAATATGGAGTTTTCAGTGAAATTTCCTCCCGTTTGCGCCCCACCTGTCACGTCTCTATTCCCCACCAGTGGGGCGCGCCCCACACTTTGAGAAGCGCTGCCATAACCACAGAACATGGCCACAAGAGCCAGGAGCGAAATAATTAAAAGTTTCATTCTGTTAAAAGATATGTATTATATTTATTATCATTACAATTAGAACGCTAATATCTTCCTCATTTTCTTATGGGTGTGTGATTTCATTATATGCTTGATTATTATAGTAAAAATGAAGGAAAGAGTTTAAATTAACAAGCATGATTACTTCGGTCCTGTTATTAGCATTAATGACAATCCTAAAAGTATGTTGGGTTGATATTATGTTCTTTTCAAATCCTACCACATCACAACTTTGCAACCTATTAATGTCCATAATTGTTGAGTTTAAAATTTAGATGATGATGTAATACAATACCTTTTGAAATGATCATGATCCAAGTGAGAAAAACTGTATGTGTAGAAGTAGCTTAGAGGTAGCTTAGAGCAGTGGTTCCCAACCTTTTTCTTAAGGGACCCATATTTTTACCATTGTAAATTTTGGTGACCCCCCCCCCCCCCCCCCCCATGAAAAATAAAATAAGGAACATCATAACTTCTTTTACATTAAATACTTTATTATATTTCAGTAATTTCATAACAGCATGAAACAATGAGGATAACCTGTCTATACTTCTTCAGAACTTAGGCCTATTTTTAAAAACACAATTTTCTTTATTAGGCCCTATATTTCAATTATTACCTGCTTGACTAAAAAAACAGCAACAGCATGAAACAATGAGGATAACCTGTCTATACTTCTTCAGAACCTAGGCCTAATTTTAAAAACACAATTTTCTTTATTAGGCCCTATGTTTCAATTATTACCTGCTTGAATAAAAAAACAGCAACAGCATGGAGCAATGAGGAAAAACATGTGTAAAATGACCACATAAACTTCAGAACTTGTACTAGGAACACATTTTTCGTTGTATTATGATCATCTTTTCATTTCACTTTCATACATACCAGGCAGCCTAGCTTTTAATGAGAGCTCTGACACTGTATTTCTTGAGCCAGTGATGGGATGTCTGGTGTGACTTTGGTAACAGCCAAACGAAAGTCACTGTGCACATCAAGTCTGTTGCGTGCCTTTGTTTTTATGGTGACCAGAGCGCTGAAAGCAGTCTCTGACAGGTATGTTGTGGCAAATGGCAAGATGAATCTGGTGGTTGCATGATGAGCAAGCCTAGGAGCGACTCCTGGCCCTTTCACAAGCCAAAACCGCTTGTATCCATGCTCATCATAGAATCGCTTGCAGAGAGAGTTGGACTTTATATCCATGAGCTCATCCTCAGCCTGGAGGTGCTCCACATCTTCTTCTTTAGCGAGAAATGGGTCCATCACCCATGCGTCTTTTGAGACATGTTCATTAATATCCGAAAAACGCGAGTGCATATCCTCTTGAAGCTGCTCCATGTGGCGGGTGAATTGTCTGGCCAAAGCATCAGATAACTTCCCCCCTGACTGTTGTTGTAGCAAGGGAAACTGTTGCAGGTCCCCCTTTCCCAGTTTATTCTTCCTGTACTCCACTTTACGCACAAACGCATCCACTGCCTCTTTGCACTCCATTACGTTGGCATCCGCGCCCTGCATGCGTTTGTTTGCCTCGTTGTACAGACTGAATATCTCCGCAAGATATGAAGTCTTAATGAGAAACTCGTCGGTCATTTCGTCGGATAGTTTCTGGTTATGAACGGCTAAGAATTCACTTATTTGGTTTTTAAGTTCCATGAAACGCACCAACACTCTGCCGCGGGAAAGCCAGCGCACTTCGGTGTGGAGGAGAAGTGTCTGGTGCGCCTCATCCTCACACAGCTGTGCAAAGATCCTTTTGTTGACCGGGCGAGCTTTAATAAAGTTGACTATTTTGACCACAGTCTTTAAGGTTACGTCCAGGTCTTCACAGAGGTGTTTGGCAGCCAGTGCGTGTCTGTGTATCATGCAGTGAAACACTAAACAGTGCGGAGCCTTCTCCTTCAAACGGCTGTTGAAGCCCTTATTTTTCCCCATCATTGCGGCGGCTCCATCTGTGCAGCATGCAACTATATTTTCATAGGGAATATTGTGCCTTGTGAAGTACGTGTCGACTACACCGAAAATATCCTCTCCTCTTGTGGTGGCTGTGAGATTAACAGACATAAGAATGTCTTGTTTAAGCTCAGTTTCCTCAATGTACTGTACATACACAATGAGAATTGCTTCCTCTGCCACAGTGGTAGTTTCATCCAGCTGGATTGAAAACGGGCGTGTCCTGATTTTTTCAACGAGTGTCTTCTCAACGTTCCCTGCCATTCTGTCGATCCTGTCTTTCACTGTGTTGTTGGATAGTGGTACAGTCTTAAATTTGTTAGCCACCTGCGGTCCACACAGTATCTCAGCCATTTTAATGCACGCAGGTTTAATCAGTGTTTCGCCGATGTTGTGTGGCTTTTTGGCTTGGGCAATTAGGAGAGAGCACTCAAGGGATGCAACCGTTGCCTGCCTCTGGTCGCTTCCTGCCCTGAAGAAACTCTCCTTTATGTTTTGGGGCCTGCTAGTGACAACAAGCTCTCTTTTTCGGATGAAAAACTCTTTGGGTTTACCCACCGTCTCGGGATGTTTAGTTGTCTGGTGTCGCCTCAGCTTGCAGGGCTTCAAACTTTCATTTGCCAGTTTCTCGTGGCAAAATATACATTCAGCTCTAATTTTATCCATTGCTTCTATGAAGCCAAACTCAATATAACTTTCTTGGAAGCCCCTCTTTTTCTTTTTGACATTTTCCGCAGTCTCCTCTACCTGACGCTTCGCCATCTCTGCCTGAGCTTTGTTTACGTTGCTAGGCAATGGCTGCTGCACGAGAGGCGTACACGTCACACAGGAATGCTCTGTTCCTCGTGATATCGGCCTATAACTTATTTGTTTACCTATTTAAATACACGAATAAATGTTTAATGTGGCCCTTGAATTTAGTTGATTTTGTCACATATATATGAATTAAACACTTACTCATTTATTTAACATTTTAATTACATTAAAATTATTAAACCCCTTAAAATCAAGAGGGCTTCGCGACCCCCCCTGGATCTTTGGCGCCCCCCTCAGGGGGTCGGGCCCCCCCGGTTGGGAACCACTGGCTTAGAGGGTAGTGTCAGTGCAGCGTAGTTGCCTATAGCATGAATTATATTACCTTTGAACCGAGTGTTAGGCGTGTAACAGTATAATGATAATATAACCACTTAATAAAATGGATTAAAAAAAAGGATTCACGATAACATATTTAAATATCTGCATATCTAACAAAGCATTAGGCCAGGGTACAGGTAGAGAGAAAAGCAGATCTGTTGGTTACCTACACAGCTCATCCTTGGATCTTAGTAATCACTGTCCTGCTACTACGGCATTGGCCAAAGTTAATTTAATATTCTAAGGTTCTAAGCAGGTTTAATGGTATCAAGAGTTTAACACCAGGATGCTCAAAGATCGGACATGAATCTTTGTGATTCATACATTATCAGGTTTTATTACATTTTCAATGGACTCAAGTGCAGATTTTTATAACATTACTGGGGTTATTACATTTTCAGGAAATTATTACATTATCAGGTTCTACACACCATAAGCGTCACATCAAGGTATAATGTCATAGTTTATGAGTGAAAGTGGAGGAGCTAACGCTAGTGTTCGCCTTGCAGAATAGAATGCTGTGATGTTTTTGTTTGGATGGAGCAACTCAACGGAATGTGTCCAGTTTTTTGGGATTACCTTTCACTGGTTATTACGGCACGCGTCCGAGCCAAAGGGGGCGGAGCATAAGCGGAGGGAGCCTGGTGGACGATGTTATTTGGGTTTATTCTAATGGATTTCTTCTTGTCAGGTGACCAAGTGAGCTAGTTGTTCTGCTGTCTGGCGCTACGGGGAAATGTGTTTGGCTTGATCATTGCGCGTTATAAAATGCTCAATAATAGTGATTCTCACACTATACTTACTTATACATTCACATTCATAGACATTGCAAGATAATAACTCCCTAAAATGGTGGTGGTTGGAGGGCTCGGTTTGGGTTAAAGCAGCCTCTGCTTCACCATGGGTTCATCAATCTGCTGTGATTGGTTCATTCTCTGTACATTATCCTCCCTCTGTTTTATATGATCTATTCCAACACCATTGTAGTTGAAAAACATGTTGCGTCCTGGATCAATAACGGCATTGGGCACATTATTGATCCAGGACACACAATCTAGCATAATTGTTATTTTGAATGATGTTGCCTCAGGAGTTATTTGCTTTATTATAAAACACGTTTTGTTGTTCAGCATTTATTTTCCTATTAGGTTCAAAAATGAATGAAGCAGATTCCAGTCCAACCTGACTGCATGGTGCACCAACCAGGCTAGAGCCTCACTGCACCAACCAGGCTAGAGCCTCACTGCACCAACCAGGCTAGAGCCTCACTGCACCAACCAGGCCTCACTGCACCAACCAGGCCTAGAGCCTCACTGCACCAACCCGGCCTCACTGCACCAACCCGGCCTCACTGCACCAACCAGAGCCTCACTGCACCAACCAGGCCTAGAGCCTCACTGCACCAACCAGGCTAGAGCCTCACTGCACCAACCAGGCTAGAGCCTCACTGCACCAACCAGGCTAGAGCCTCACTGCACCAACCAGGCTAGAGCCTCACTGCACCAACCAGGCCTAGAGCCTCACTGCACCAACCAGGCCTAGAGCCTCACTGCACCAACCAGGCTAGAGCCTCACTGCACCAACCAGGCCTCACTGCACCAACCAGGCCTCACTGCACCAACCAGGCTAGAGCCTCACTGCACCAACCAGGCTAGAGCCTCACTGCACCAACCAGGCCTAGAGCCTCACTGCACCAACCAGGCCTCACTGCACCAACCAGGCTAGAGCCTCACTGCACCAACCAGGCTAGAGCCTCACTGCACCAACCAGGCTAGAGCCTCACTGCACCAACCAGGCTAGAGCCTCACTGCACCAACCAGGCTAGAGCCTCACTGCACCAACCAGGCTAGAGCCTCACTGCACCAACCAGGCCTAGAGCCTCACTGCACCAACCAGGCTAGAGCCTCACTGCACCAACCAGGCCTCACTGCACCAACCAGGCCTAGAGCCTCACTGCACCAACCAGGCCTAGAGCCTCACTGCACCAACCAGGCTAGAGCCTCACTGCACCAACCAGGCCTAGAGCCTCACTGCACCAACCAGGCTAGAGCCTCACTGCACCAACCAGGCCTCACTGCACCAACCAGGCCTCACTGCACCAACCAGGCCTAGAGCCTCACTGCACCAACCAGGCCTAGAGCCTCACTGCACCAACCAGGCCTAGAGCCTCACTGCACCAACCAGGCTAGAGCCTCACTGCACCAACCAGGCTAGAGCCTCACTGCACCAACCAGGCTAGAGCCTCACTGCTCCATATCGCCTGTAGAACATTAACAACATCCTCAGAACGGACTATGGACCTTTGAGCCGTAGGACAGAAGAAGAGTACGTTCTTAACACATGTAATGAGTTACAACTGTTTAAAATAAAATCTAAACAGACTAACTGAGGTGAAACACATGGTTCACATCGGTAAGGTGAGGCGGCTTTTTGTAGTTCTGGAGACCCGTGCCCAGATCAATTGATACAATAAATGAATAACTTTCGATTGCTTGTTTCTTGATGTTAGTGTGAGTGCAATATCACCCTATGTAAAATAGAACAAAATAGACTAGAACTTGATGGTTGGGTTTGGTCTTTCGTTCTCACTGCTGGCTGATGGCTAGCGGACTAATGGAGGTCACAGGTCAAGTGAATTTGCTTTTCTGGGAAGTTTTTCCAACCTTGTTAAAGAAGATTTATTGCCTGAAAAACATCCGTTGTTCGGAGTGGATGAATACAATTTAGCTTGAAACACACACACACACACACACACACACACACACACACACACACACACACACACACACACACACACACACACACACACACACACACACACTTTCTCTCACATTACTATTATTGTTCTTTAGCTTGGAGGCACAGATTTATGACTTTACTTAAACTCTATTATAATTAAATTACTGGACATCACAGAAATGCACAGATGTATTCACACACACTTGCCAAGAAAGACATTTACACACATACACTCAAACAAGATAACACATACACAGATTATAAATCTCTCAAGTGTCACACACACACACACACACACACACACACACACACACACACACACACACACACACACACACACACACACACACACACACACACACACACACACACACACACACACGGCCCTGTCAGATGATAATGGTGGTCAATAAAGGGATGATGACAAGAAAGGCGAATGGTAGATTGGAAAGCCATTTAAGAAGAGCCCCGCTGGGCCTGGAAACACACAGGCCGGTCATTAGCCTATCAATGCAGGCCAGAGCCCATCTAGTGCCCTTTGATTGGCCCGTTGTGCATTGATATTCACTATTTATATTCTATTCCTTCAAGACTTGTGCATGTGTTAGTTTCTGTTGGCCAATGAATTGACCCTCTGGTTTCAGTTGATATTTGGACTCCTCTGTTATACCTAATGTTAGCCAGAAATTCATGAAAACGATATAAGTGAAAAATAATATGAGTGGTCCAGTGTTGCACCATGCCTAAATGATTAAACCATTGTGTCTTAATTTAAATGATTGGGATTCTTCATAAAGGGGTCAACAAAAGTCACTCATACTTCACAGTTGGGCAAAACTAAAGAAGCCAACTGTATCTGTAGCTTTGATCAGACCCAAACGGCTCTCAAACTTTATGGTGTATATTATTCACTGTTTCCATCTGTAGAAACATATAGTGGAGGTTTGACAGCCACATATTAAGAGCATAAAAGAAGATGAAGAAGATTGATTAAAATAAATAGTGTTATTCCTACAACGCTTGTTTATAAAAAAGTGCATAGTAATTAATAAAGCACTTAATAACGCCTTACTCTGCTTGACCATATTCTGCAACTACTATGCTGTTAAATACGAGTTAATGTGGAAACTTTATGTGGAGACAGATCAATCAATCACTGTCTGTTTATGGCTCTTAGTGCACTTGCATAGACAAACAAATGCACACACACACACACAGGGCTGTGATGAAATTGTTTGTGTATTTGCAAATGTGCAGGAAAGAGGTAAAGAGGGTTTTTCAATTGATGGATTTAGCTTCATTTCCACTCCACAATCTGTTCTACAAAGGCATTAATGGAGGCACTTATACAAAACACACACACCCACACAAATGTGTGTATGCGCACAGTGACAGTGCGCCCTTATTTTGAACTGAATGTTTTCGTTTGAGAGAGAAACTGTTTCACAGTGGGAAACCCATAAATGGCTGAAGGCCCAGAAAGCGTTTCTAACTTTAGCTTCCCAAACCTTGTTATACCCAGTGGGGTAAGGATTTCTAATGTTCCATCTATGACAACGTTGCTTTGCATGAACTAGATCACTTTGTCCCTCTTTTCAAAACCCCTCATAAGATCGGTCCGATAACATTTAGTCCATTGCTTGGGCCTGTCACAGGAACGCAGTTTCAGTTTGAAGCGGTTTCTTTTTAGGTTGAAATCGTGCTTTTGAAATGGTACAACTTGAATTGCTATATTTGAATTTCAAAGGGGTAAATTTCTTTCTTTTACGATTCGAGAGACAAAATTCAATAGCTTTTAAAATTACAAAATATTACGGCAGCTATTTGCCTCCATACCTTCATCCTCTGTTTGGAAGAGCCCAATGAAAGTCCCCTTGGTGGAGTGGCACCGCCCCAGGCAACCGTCCTCCATCAGGCCCCGCCCCCTCGGCCAGCCCAGGCCCCGCCCCCTCGATCAGCCCAGGCCCCGCCCCCCTCGGCCAGCCCAGGCCCCGCCCCCTCGATCAGCCCAGGCCACGCCCCCTCGGCCAGCCCAGGCCCCGCCCCCAGACCCCCAGGCCTCCAGACCCCCAGGCCTCCAGACCCCCAGGCCTTCTGGGCCCCAGGCCTCCAGACCCTCAGGCCTCCAGCCCCCCAGGCCTCCAGACCCTCAGGCCTCCAGACCCCCAGGCCTCCAGACCCCCAGGCCTCCAGACCCCCAGGCCTTCTGGGCCCCAGGCCTCCAGACCCCCAGGCCTTCTGGCCCCCAGGCCTCCAGACCCCCAGGCCTCCAGACCCTCAGGCCTCCAGACCCTCAGGCCTCCAGACCCCCAGGCCCTCAGGCCTCCAGACCCCCAGGCCTCCAGACCCTCAGGCCTCCAGACCCCCAGGCCTTCTGGGCCCCAGACCCCCAGACCTCCAGACCCTCAGGCCTTCAGGCCCCCAGGCCAGTTTACGTACGCTTTGATAACCAGTAGTAGGCCAGTTTACGTACGCTTTGATAACCAGTAGTAGGCCAGTTTACGTACGCTTTGATAACCAGTAGTAGGCCAGTTTACGTACGCTTTGATAACCAGTAGTAGGCCAGTTTACGTACGCTTTGATAACCAGTAGTAGGCCAGTTTACGTACGCTTTGATAACCAGTAGTAGGCCAGTTTACGTACGCTTTGATAACCAGTAGTAGGCCAGTTTACGTACGCTTTGATAACCAGTAGTACACTGCAAAAAAGCCAACTTGCATTTTTTGGCCTAAAACAGTCATTTAAGTTGGTTAAACTTGAAGATATAAATTATTGACAGTTTAGGCAATAATATTAGTTAGCACAACAAAGCAAGCCAGTTGTGTGCTTCAAAACGATTTGGTTGGTTGGTCATACTTATATCTTTAAGTTGGAGTTCAATATAAGGGACAACAGTTCTGCCAACTCTTAATTATTTGTTGTGAAATGCGGGAAAGCCAACTTTCCGAGTTGGCACACTGAAGACTCACTCGTGGCCGTGCTGCCTGGAGCTGCTCCACACAGGTAAGCAACCTTTCATTCAATTAAGTTAAAATGATAAGGGGATTTGATTTTATTCCCAGTTGTGTTGTGCCGCGGTATACGTTGTTTGATGGAGAAGGCGACCTACACATTTTCAGCATTTAGGCTCTTACGCAAAACAGTTTTTCAGTCATTAGCGATAGCTAACGTTAGCGGCTAACTGATGCTAGCGGCGCTGTAACTTGCCTGGGCAAATACCGGTTTATCTTCTGACTGGTTGGTATTATGTCAATTCATGTTCGATATGTTACAGCTAGTAACCATCAGGGTTAATGCCAATTCAGAATGTGGTCGCAAAATGAGCTAACATTTAATGGCAGTGTAACACAGGTGAGCACTGTGCAGCAGGGTAGTTTGACAGTAGGGACAGAGAGAGCGGGGCCTGAGTGGAACCGGAGATTGAGCCGGCTACAGGCTGCGGCTTGGTTTGCCATGCGGGTAGTTTACCGTCTGCTGGTCTCAGTATATGGCTGTGTGTTGAGACAGTGAGGAACTCGGAGAACCAGTGTGCGCGTGTGAGAAGTACATGGATGTGGTGAAGTAGGCTACAGTTATTTTAGCTCGTCCTCCATAGCTGGTCGCTAACGTCACCGGAGGTTTTATTATTTTTTTTAAGTGTTTGGGTTACAGTCCTACAGTGGGTGCATGTACTAACGTTAGGCTACAGTTATTTTCACCCTGTCCTCCGTGTTTTAGCTGGTTGCTAGGTTAATTTTCTAAAAAAAGTTTTGGGGTTACAGTCTCGCAGTGTGTGCGTGTGTGAAATGGGCCACAGTTATTTTTTAGCGTGTCCTCCGTGTTTTTCCCGGTCGCTATCCAAGTAGTGTCCTTAATATATTTTAATTGTTATTCAATGGGACAGAATATTATATTGTCAGTCTTGTCATCCCTAGT
The DNA here is from genome assembly GCF_964030765.1 of Micromesistius poutassou. Lineage (NCBI taxonomy): Eukaryota > Metazoa > Chordata > Actinopteri > Gadiformes > Gadidae > Micromesistius > Micromesistius poutassou. Next base: position 686,707 of record NC_140287.1, read on the forward strand.
CCAGTCTGTTGTTTACATTATCAGTAAATGAATAAAATGAATTGAATTGGTAAAATGTTAATTTCTACTGACTGCTTTACTAATACGCAGCAAATTCTATGTTGTTGTATCTTTGTTTTTCAGATTGAAATTAATGCAGTGCAAGCTCTGCAAATTCACCCACGCCGTTGAAGCTGTTTTGGTGAAACACTACCGACTGCATCACAGAAGTGCATCCTGGCCTTGCATCCACCAGGACTGCTTTTGCAATTTCAGAACCATTAGTTCTTTGAAATCGCATCTTTCAAGAAATCACAGGACTGTCCCCAGGCAAGAGAACTCATCATTTCAGTGCTGGTTATGTGAATACAAGGATATTTGCTGTAAAAAGAAAATATTAATTCATTTGCATCATCACCTTAGACGCAGAGAGACAGTGTGTTGCCCATTTGTGGGGTGCAGCTTTAAAACCAACCGCCTTAATAGTTTTACTGGACATACATCACGGAATCATAAAAACCATAATCTGAGAGATTTTCTGACACCAGTCAGAGCAGTTAGTGATTTTCAGTCTAATGACACAACCCAGCCATGTAATGCAGATCCTGAAGTTGGGCTTTCTTTGACAAGTTGTCCTAGATTGGATTCCACAGAAGAAGGTGAACCCGATCGTGTACAGAATGTAGACTCTGAAATACTTCAGCACAAATTAGCTTCCCTTTTTCTTCGTATGCAATGTCTGCTACATGTGTCGAAACATGCAATACAGGCAATTATAGAAGAATTTAATGATATTTTGTCCCTTTCCAAGTGTCATACAACAGAAATTCTAAAAGAGGTTTTTGCAAAACATAATATTGAAGTTGAGGAAGAAATTATTCAAGAGATAAGTAACAGTGTGTTTGACAAAAACCCTGTACTTGTTTCTACATCAGAAAAAGGTACATTATCAACTGATTATAGGAGAAACAAATATTTCAGGGAGCATTTCTCTATCATTGACCCAACTGAGTTATTGTACGACAGGACTTCAAAAAAAGCCTTTGTTTATGTTTCTGTGAATCAGGTCGTTGAGCTTTTATTGAACAGAGCAGAGTTTCTAGAAAAACTTAATTTCAGTGAAGAGTCTACTCCAGGGTTTTACAAGACTTTCCAAGATGGTTCTTACTTCAAACAAAATGAACATTTTGGAGAAGAGGAGCTGTCAATTTCATTAGCTCTCTATATAGACGATTTTGAATTGTGCAACCCATTAGGCACATCAAAGAAAATTCATAAGATTACTGCTCTTTATTGGGTTATTCTTAATCTGCCCTCAAAGTTTCGTTCAACTTTACACTCAATTCATTTAGCTCTTCTTGGAAAGACTTGTGATGTTAAGCAGTTTGGTTTTGAAAAGTTTCTCAGTCCTTTAATTAAGGATTTAAAGTCACTGGAACAAACAGGAGTCTTTGTGCAAACTCTTAATAACTATGTAAAAGGTTCAGTATTTTGCGTCTGTGCGGACAATTTAGGAGCTCACGCGCTTGCCGGCTTTCAGGAAAGTTTCAATGTGAAGAATTTCTGTAGATTTTGTGTAACAAATCGAGGTGAAATAGCAACTACTGCAATTTCTGATTTTCAGTTACGCTCCAGAGAGCAGCACAATACATTTCTGCTACAACTTAATAATGAACATGTTCCACATGTAAATGGTGTTAAAAGTGAATGTGTATTAAGTAAGCATCTGTCATATTTTCACCCTGTCACTGGTTTTCCGCCAGATATATTGCATGATTTTTTTGAGGGTGTTTTTCCTGTTGAACTGTCTTTGTGTCTGAAAAAGTTTATTTCAAAAGGCTATATTACTTTGGACAGACTGAATAGCCTAATCACTTCATTTCCTTACAAATATTCAGACAGGGTGAATAAACCAAAGGCAGTTTCTAAATCAAATGTTGCAAAAGGCAGCATAGGAGGCAATGGACACGAAAATTGGTCCCTGTTACGATTCCTCCCTCTTCTCATTGGAAAGAGCATACCCGAACAAGAACCTGCATGGGAAATTCTGATGGACCTCAAAGAAATTGTTGAGATTGTGGTCTCACCTGTTTTTTCAGAGGAAATATTGCACTACTTGGAGATCAAGTTGTCTGATCACAGAAGGCTGCTCACAGACACTTTTCCTGACTTTAGCTTGCGCCCAAAGCACCACTTTGCTGACCATTATCCTTACCTTCTACGCTGCTTTGGGCCATTGGTGGAATTATGGACGATGAGGTTTGAATCAAAACATAGTTTCTTTAAGAAGACTATGCATTATGTTCAAAACTTTAAAAATGTACTCCTCACTCTGTCATTAAAACACCAACAGATGATGGCATGTCAGTTTGATAGTCAGAGCCTTTTCAAGCCAATGTTACATGTGGAGAAAGTAACTGACATCAAAACAACTTCTTTGGACGCTGCCCTGCGCACAGTGATTAAGAGAAAGTATCCACATCTTGAATCTGTGTCCCTTTCTAAAGACATTTATTTTCATGGGACCCGATATGTGGAGGGTATGATTCTTTCATCTGGACATTGCAGTGGACTGCCAGAATTCTACAAAATCGTGACTATAGTAGTTGACTCTGAAAAAGTAGCCTTTGTTGGCAAAAAGCTCACATCATGGTACCTTGAACATTTTAGGTCTTTTGAGCTTGTGGAGAGCATCTATGCAGACATTGACATTTTTGAACCTCAGGCTCTCAATGACTATCATCCATTGGTTGCATACACAGTGGGAGGGAAGGTGCTGGTGACTCCAAAAGTGTGCCTGCTCCACTGAAGTGACACAGAATGGTGAGTGAACTCTGATAACACATTATAGACAAAACTGTGTTGCTCTTACACACATTTTCTCTCTTTCTCTCATTCAAACAAGATGCTGTCTGTCATTTTATTTTGAAAGATTTTCTGTATGTGTTTCTGTTAGTTTTACTTCCTGTGTTTTCTCGTTTTCCCTCCTGAGTTGATTTCCTGATTTGTTTCACCTGTGTCTTGTTTCATTCACCTGTTTCCTGTTTGCAATCACCCTTTATCTATGTGTTTAGGTTTGGTTGTCAGTGCAGTTTTTGTTGGATTCTTTTGTAGGTTGTGTGTTTTTGGGCTGCACCAGCTTGCTCTGCCTAAGGAGACATCTTTTTCTTTTGTCAGTATCTGATTTTGAAGCACATATCTAATTTATTATAATGATGATTTGCAGTGCAAGACATTGCTACATTGTTTATGAATTTAACTTTTCAAGTAATTGTCTTGAAAGTCAATGCAACCTTACCCCTCTGTGTTTTGTCCCTGTTTGTTGTGACACAGGATGGATTACTGCTGCTGGTGAAAATCTCCCCAAGGATGTCCCGTAAAGTGGCACTTTCTGAAGTACCTGAATCGGTTGAGCAGTTGCAAAACATTCTTCAAGAGAATCTTCAACTTCAAGGCAGCTTCACACTACAGTATGAAGATCCAGACTTCAGCAATGCTATTTGTAATTTAATTGACATACATGAGTTGCCACCACAGCGTGCTATCTTGCACATCCTTTGGGAGGAGTCTGCACATGTTCAGCAAGAGTCAGACTCTGTTGATTCATTGTCTTCCCTGGACACAGCCAGTTTATCCAGCAGAGAGTCAGTCCAGAGTCCCTCAACTTTTATTAAGAACCATCTGCGAAGTGTCTCGGAGTGGCCTTCACCTTTTCCCATCCCGTCCTTCTCCTATGATGTGGTGCTGAAGTTGCGCAAAGGCAATGAGGCATATGAACAGACCAAGAAGGGTATCAACCTAACAAGAGACATGAAGATAGAGATTTTGGACAAGATTGCTCAGGCAGTTTTTGATGTAAAAGCATATCCTGATCAAGACCAGATTGAGTCAGTTGCTTCTGCTCTCATCAGTAGACACCCCTGCCTTCGTGAGCCAGGTAGTGAAACAGGGTGTGATGGATGGAAAATGAGCATAAAATATAAGCTTGGCAATTACAGGTCCAAGCTGCGTCAGGCGGGCTGTATTGAGGTTAGCATTAACCAGAAAAAAAGGAGCTGTGAAGATGATGGTGCGAGTCCTTCTCTGAAGAGAGCAAAGCGAGGTGAGATCAACCATGTCCCTGACCATCCAGAAAACCACAATGATGACTCACTGGATGATGAAAGACTAGCCCTGGTTGAGGAGTTAAAGAAGAAGAATAAGAATGATGCACTGATCAGACAAAAAATGGAGCTGACTTTCTCCTTGAGGCGCAAGGAGATGGTGGAGCTGCAGCCTATGGTGTCAGAGGTTCTGGAACGGTGGCCTGGTCTGTTTTGTGAGGCAGAGGTAAGCAGGTGAACCAAGAATATATTATGTTGTGTTTATGATTTAGTCTTTTTTTTTTAAAGTGAGTAGAAGAGTTGTGTGTGTTGATTACAATGCATATTTTAACATGAAGATTGTGTTGAGATTGTATTGACTTTGAGGATTTTTGTCATCATTGAGGATTTGAATTTCCTTTTCACACTTTTCAACAGATAATGGAAGAGTTTTATCGCATCACAAACAAGAACCTATTGGACAACTTCAGAGCAGCCCTTCATCAGCACACTTGGAGGCTCCTGAGACTCTATCGGGCGAGGAGGACAGCTTTTTCATCTGAGATGGATCAGATCCTCAACGGCTTAGATCAAGAGGTGAATTCATAACATTATGGATATAGAGAATGTGAAGTTACGTCACGCCAGCGCCATCTTTGGAGGATCGCGGGTGTAAACACTCGCTTGTCTCCCTAAAAAAAAAAAAAGTCCCCCAAGTTGCTTAAAAGTAATCATGGTGGGACAGTTCTGCTGTGTAAAAACATATGATCTACTGTGTGGACTTTTTTTAGGGAGACAAGCGAGTGTTTACACCCACGATCCTCCAAAGATGGCGGCGACATAACGTTAGCTTCACATTCTCTATAAAAGGAATTTTGCCTTTTCTTTGAAGCTGTATTCATATTGGTTGCAGTTGGTGCAATGTTAAGTGACCCTTATAGTGACAAACCCTCAAAATACAGCTCTGGAAAAAAAACAAGAGACCACTTTCACAAATGTTTCTTAAAAGCATCTCTACATGAATGACAGTCATTCTTTTCTTTAAGCACAACTCATTGTACTTGATGAGACACTGATGAGGTCATCCCCTGAACCACATCTGATTAGGAAGATTATAAAAAACACTGCTGGGATTAAACATTGACATTATTCCACAAAAACAGATTTATAAACTCTGCCTGAATTAAAATATTCTTGCTGTGGTGTTTAAGAATAAATATGAACATGTTTTCTTTGCATCATTATTATTATTATTATTATTATTATTATTATTATTCAAGGTCTGAAAAGACTTCATTTGTTATTTAGACTAGTTTACTCATTTTTAGTCAATAAAAGCTCTAAATTACAATATTTTTTATTTCAATTTTGGGAGAAATGTTGTCAGTCGTTGATGGAATAAAACAAAAAGTAATAATAATTTTACTCAAACACATACCTATTTCGGGAGTGGTCTCTTCATTTTTTTCCAGAGCTGCAAATGCAAGGGTATCTAAGTGACTGACACAATTATAGAGCAAATTACTGAGATACAGTGGTTCTGTATGTTTACAGCTGCTTGCATGTTTACTCTACTTTATACAGTATTTCAGTTTCAGCTACTTGTAATGTTTCATGCAACTCTTTGTTTCAGACATCTGACATCACTGCAAATCGACAAACTGCAGCATTGAAGGCCCTTCCCTTGTATCTCCGTGACAGTCAGGAGAAGCTCTTCAGGAACTGTCTTGTGAGTGGTTATAAATAGTTATTATACTGTATTTAATGTTGACTTAAACCACTACCTCTCTATCCTCATTGTTCCCTTTCCCAATGTCATGGGTGTCTTCAATAGTTGTACTGTCCTGGCTATGAGTTTATGTAACCTAATTAATGTCAGTTAATTTGTGTATGGGGCTTTCAATTTTTGATTGTGGGGTATGGGATGGAAATAGTTAATGTCAAAACTATAATTAACTCTATTTGGAAAAATATATTTATTCAATGATTTGGAATTATGTTAGGCTAATTGCTTATTCTGATTCATAGGATTTTAATGACAAATGTCTTGCACCTTATGTGTTGTTCTTTTCCTATGTCTATCAACATAAGGACACTGACCCGGAAGTGGAGCAAACGAAGGGCCTCACTTTGGGTATCCTCACTGTGTTGGAGGATGATGGCAATGCAGCTTCTCAACATGTCGTGGGTGTTGCTGTTGTTGTGGAAGAAGAGATTGTCCTCCAAGATCTCCCTGACCTGCCAACTGCTTTTGCTTACCTCTTTGGACTGATCTATGCTCTAAACCTTAAGTACCCCAAAGATCTCAGGTACACATTTGAAACCGTTCAGAAGGTGTTCATGGAACTTGGTACAGACCTCTCTGCAAGGGTCAGATCCCTCAAAAACAAACTCCTTCAGTGAATCCACAAGTTAACTGATAATGCCAGATCTGGCATTGTTGACCACTGAACACCATGCTAATTTAGTCTTCCTGTTACTCACCGTCAAATCTTATGTACCTCGAACTCCCACTGTCTTACAGTTTTACTTGGTTTGCACTTTATTAGGTTTTCTTTATACATATTATATGTTAAGATTCAGTGTTTGAAAATTGTCATGGTACTGAGCAGTGTCACAAGAAAGAATTTGCTGATTATTTTGAGATCTGAAGTTCTAGCGCTCGGTAACCTTAAACAGATTTGAGAGTCATAGTTGTATCATACTGGTCATGTATGGCCTTGTATACATGACTCATTTTTGAGATTTTGAAAACTGAAGTCATGGCACTCAGTAACCTTGTTAACACATTTGTTAGATTCATACTAATATTTGATCTTTTATTCATACTGGTTCTGTATGGTCTTGGATATATGACTTATATTTGAACTTTTATTTATACTGGTTCTGTATGGTCTTGGATATATGACTTATATTTGAACTTTTATTCATACTGGTTCTGTATGGTCTTGGAATACGCATGTTTGATATTTTATATCTCAAAGTTTACAAGTATGCAATGTAGTGCCAGTTCACTGCCAGGACAGGGACAAATGGGTCTCATTAGTTTGCACATACTTGGACCTGTTGGAAGGGATTTGATGCATGCAGGTGCAGTTTTAAATAAAACAAATGTTTTGAATGTACATGTTGCATCTGTATAATTATAAGCACATTAATTTACAGGAGAGTTAGCAGAAGTAACGATTAAAAGTTAATACAATGTAAATGTATAAATTGGTATAATGTATGGGAGAGTTGGCAGAAGTAAGGATTAAAAGTTATTACAATGTAAATTTGTAAGTTAGTACAACTTACAGGAGAGTTAGCAGAAGTAAGGATTGAAAGTTATTACAATGTAAATGTGTAAGTTAGTACTTACAGGAGAGTTAGCAGAAGTAAGGATTGAAAGTTATTACAATGTACATTTCCAAGTTAGTACAACTTATGGGAGAGTTGACAGAAGTAAGGATTAAAAGTTATTACAATGTAAATTTGTAAGTTAGTACAACTTACAGGAGAGTTAGCAGAAGTAAGGATTGAAAGTTATTACAATGTAAAATTATAAGTTGGGACAACTTACAGTTGCGTTGTCAAAACTCAGAATTCGGAGTTGAGCAAACTCAGAAGCAAAACTTAAAATATTTAGTTTAATTTCCTAACTTAAAATTTTATCGAAGTTTGTTGCCTTGAAATTTTGAGTTCACTCAACTTTTCTTTTTTTGCAGTGTAGGCCAGTTTACGTACGCTTTGATAACCAGTAGTAGGCCAGTTTACGTACGCTTTGATAACCAGTAGTAGGCCAGTTTACGTACGCTTTGATAACCAGTAGTAGGCCAGTTTACGTACGCTTTGATAACCAGTAGTAGGCCAGTTTACGTACGCTTTGATAACCAGTAGTAGGCCAGTTTACGTACGCTTTGATAACCAGTAGTAGGCCAGTTTACGTACGCTTTGATAACCAGTAGTAGGCCAGTTTACGTACGCTTTGATAACCAGTAGTAGGCCAGTTTACGTACGCTTTGATAACCAGTAGTAGGCCAGTTTACGTACGCTTTGATAACCAGCAGTAGGCCAGTTTACGTACGCTTTGATAACCAGTAGTAGGCCAGTTTACGTACGCTTTGATAACCAGTAGTAGGCCAGTTTACGTACGCTTTGATAACCAGTAGTAGGCCAGTTTACGTACGCTTTGATAACCAGTAGTAGGCCAGTTTACGTACGCTTTGATAACCAGTAGTAGGCCAGTTTATTAGTTAGTTTTCCAAACGGCCCACGAGAAGCCGCGGCCCTTCTGGCATCTGCCCAAATGCCAGACCGTCCAGTCCGTCACTGAACGGGGGACATCGGAAAGTGATACAAAGCCGAACAAATAACGGACATCAAAGCGGTTTTGTTAGCCCAGTACAAAACTCTGCACCCTCGCTATTTGTATTGATAATAGACAATACATTTCATTTTCTAAATGAGGCTAGAGCTGAAATGGACCATGGGAATAGTAGTTTATGTATGTTTGACACGATTGCATTTCTTGCGTTCTTCTTAGTTTTAAAAATCGAATTTGAATTACACTGAACTATGCTGTTGTCAAATATCAGACCAGCTGAATAAGGAGAACTATGCAAAATGGAAAAACATTTATGTTAATTTCATAGACAAAACACAGAGACGTTACAGAGTGACCATGCGACTGACAAAGTCTATTCAAAGTAACTGCCATGTTTTACTTTTATTTAACACTTTTTAAAAACTTTTAGAGTCTGCCTTGAATTGCTATGTAACAAGGCTACACACATAGAGGATAAAAGCAAGTGGTTTAAGGTAGACCATTGGAAATGCAGACAGGGAAAGACAGACAGACAGGGAAAGACAGACAGACAGGGAAAGACAGACAGACAGGGAAAGACAGACAGACAGGGAACGCAAACGCAATTGGAAAGAGTGGGAACAGGAAACCTTAACCTATATCTCTTGAGGAAATGACTTCCCGTCTTTCGGACTGGAAAGAAACAGAAGGTAACTCAGAGACAAAGCAGGAACAATGCACACAGTGTTACTCCCTCCCAGGCTGCCGACGCTCTGGGTAGCACTTGTGGAAGTGAAGAGCAACAGGGTTCATGGTGACCACTGGAGACGGAGAGAGAGCAGTGGTGGAAGAGGCTTTAAGTGGTACATAGTGAAGAGTAGAGCAGGAGAGCATACAAAGGAGAAGAATTAGAGCTGTAGTCGAGGGTGAGCTAGATATGAAACTGGGAAGCGGGGCGGGGGGGGGGGCGGCATGTGGATCAATAGTCCTAGTATGGAAGAGGTAATACTAGAAGGAAGGGGAAATGAATAAGAAAAGGAGAAAACAGAAGGAGTAGAGATCAGGATTATTCTCCCTAATCAAAGTGGATAATCATCTGTACACCCACACACACATAAACCCACTCAATCCAATCACAATTAGTGAAACGTACACACAGAGTCCACATGGTTCTTTGTGACTTAATGTTCCATTGAAGAAACCCCGGGCTATTCAATGTGTTTATTTGTGTGTTTATTTGTGTGTGTGTGTGTGTGTGTGTGTGTGTGTGTGTGTGTGTGTGTGTGTGTGTGTGTGTGTGTGTGTGTGTGTGTGTGTGTGTGTGTGTGTGTGTGTGTGTGTGTGTGTGTGTGTTGGGGGGGGTTGTGTGCGTCTGTTTCTCTTTCAGAAGCCTTGAAAAAAAATCATTCAAGAGGATGTATGTGTGAGAATATCCAATATTTTGTTACTGTACAATAGTAAAGAGTTACATATCCACATGAGAAGTTTTGTCTCAAAAAAAAAATTGATGTACCACACAATTGGACATTGTGTGAAAGCCATTGTGCCAATTAAAGTGGAATTAAAAGCTGAAAATAACTCTCTAAATGGAGACATGGATGGCTGTTGGTTTGGTAATGATTTAGGTTTGGGTTGACGCCCATCCGCCCAACTCCGTTCAGCGATCCAGACCCCCACGTCTCTTCATTAGTGTTTTGTTCACCTTACATAAATATAAAAATGGAGTGATGTCATGTGCGTTGTTCCTGCTCTCCAACCTTTGAGTCTGCTTGTGGAGGCTTTATAAAAGTCAAGCACAATATATTCTAAATAGATTGGCAGTCAATGAAGTCCAGCAAAACAAGATGTTTCTATTCTCTTTGGTTTTCAAAGTTATGTCTGCCAGCAGAATTCAACAAGCTGCATTTTGTCTGGATTACTTGGAGATGCCAGTAAATTTAAATACTGTAGACAATTTCTTGCATTATGTTGGATTGTCAATATTGCTCACATGAAAGAATGAGGTCCTTGGCCCTGTTTCCCGAAAGCATCATAGCGTAACGAACGTTGTTAAAACCCTCGTAGCTAACGACGGCTCCAGGGGTACTCATAGAGTGCTAAGAGCATCGTTACCTCAGCCTCAGTGGAGTCATCAGCTGGACATTCCGTGTATTGGATGTGTTTTATTAAAACACATCCGATGCGTTTCATTAAAACACATCCAATACCACTGAATGTCCAGCTGGCGCTATTTCGCAATACCCCAAAAACAGTGGTTACCGTTGATATATTACTCGTAGACTACTGTTAGATTTAAACAGCAAAGACAGAGACATGTTAGGAGTCAACACAAATATAACTTATTGCAGCAATTTAAAATTCCAAAAATACATGCGCAGTCAAAATGTACCGATCAAACGCCACGTCACAAGTCAACCCTATCACCAGGCATAAAATCAAATCAAATGATTCCGTTGCTCGTGTGGGAGGTCGCTTGCGAGCGGCACTTGCTGTCTCCCTCTGATTTTAATTCAACCATCGTGGTTAAAATGTCCTCATATTGATCAATGACAGAAGACATACTGTAGGCTACATGAATCATGCTGAGACCAGCGGGTGTCTGAGAATTTCTGCAGGCGTTTTTTGTTGCGATTGTTTGCCATAAAGCACTGTAGGCGTGTCGGTGAGGCTGTGATGTAGTTGACTATTTATTGGACCGTGTCCAGACAGTTACGAACATCCCTGACCTTAGTGGAGTGCACAATCGCCAAGTTGAGAGCGTGTTTCTGCAGTGAACGTAGACTGCTGCGGGAAACTGCTGCGATGCGTGCCTTTCCCGCTTACATTGCCCGCACCATCATATCCCTGCCCAACAATATGGGCAGGAATCGATCTAGACCAGCAACAGCGATAGCCGTGTCAATGCCTCTGCGTTTGAATGATAATGAATGAATGGAACGTTGCATTTTTTATGTTGACACCAAAGTTTCTAGAGAGTGTGCGGTGCGTCAATCACTGAATGAATGAATGAAACCTTCTGCTGAATCAGAGAAAGTCTGCCCTCTTTGCGGCGCAAAGCATGTTTCAGAAATCAGCACATTTAGATAAATGCTAAAGTTGTCACACAGACACATGCTATTTTTTATTTTTGTAATATGAAATTATTTCAGGAGAGAAAATGCTGTGAAACAATGTACGCTACGCACGGTGCGTTCAGGATTAGGACTGATATAGCATATGTCGGCCTAGGCCTAATTAATTGTGTTTTAATATTTGTATGTTAAACTAAAATACACAGTAATGCCAAAGCTTTTACTTCTGGCTTGGTTTAATTAGCCAGATCTGACAGTTTTACTGTTTAATGTTTTTGTTTAACTTAAAATTTGAATTTTTTAAAATGTAAACAAATTTACAATCGTAAATGAAAAATGCTCCAAACCGTGTTTTAAAGGCTGGAAAATAATTTGTAGAGGAAACACAGCCTCTTTTTTTGTGAACCCTGACCATGGTGTGAAACAGTGAAAGGGAAAGGGACCGTAGTGGGAGTCTCAGACCATTAAAACCAAACGTCATAAGATTATAATATTCATAAGGTTAAAGAATGCACTAATATGCTCAGGTCAATGACCACAGTGATAAGTTACAGGTTAAGTTAAATGGGGGGGGGGGGGGGGTAAACCAAAACTGAAGACAAGGGCAAAGTGGGAACAGTTTGAGGTTTAAAAACTCCAAGACCTCTGCAGGCAACCATCTGGAGGAGCTAATGAAACATCAACCCAGGAACCTGCACGCGCACACACACACACACACACTAACTTCCTGCGTTTGTGTACCCTCGACTGTTGAACTAAAGGTGCGTTAGTGGCAGCGATGAGACGGTACGGGCTGACGGGGAGACGACGGTGGGGACCACACCTCTAGCCTCAAGGTGTGAGGGGGCGTCCCAAACCAGGAGCTGTCTATGACAAGGTGACCAGAGACCACCACCACATCCACATCCACCAGGCAGGAGCAGCTCACCTGGTGACCAGAGACCACCACCACCACCACATCCACCAGGCAAGCTCACCTGGTGACAAATAGAAGCTATTATGCAGACCGTACAGTGGTTGTTAAAACCACAAACAGCTGTTTCAACTATAAAACACTGCGCTCATAAGAGCAACAGTAACCAATGACACCTTTTGACATCAATGTTTCTGGAGTAGATGAACCTGTAGAAAGTGAGAAAGGGTTTATATATATATATAATATATATATATATATATTTATAATATAAATTACATTTCTCCACTTCACGCTCATAAGTGGACGTAAGAAATGAAGTTCTTTATACACATTTCTTATTCAAATGCTTTTCTCAGGTCTCTCCTCTTTGTTCCTTCGTTCAACATCATTAATGGTCCTTGGTTCTTTTCTTCACCTTTCTGTCAAAAGGCGCTTTTCAAGAAGGAAGGAAAGAGTGAGCTAGAGATGATAGAGATAGAGAAAGGAAAAGGACAAAGAAGAGAACCAAACACTGACCTTGAAATGTATTCTGAAATGGTTGGTAAATAACAAAAGCCGGACAGAAAGGACTTGTGGGCATTTGAATAGCTTTAATATATATTCATTTAGTCATCAAAACAAACACACACACACAACTATTTTTCACAGTGCAGTATTGTCCTAATCAAAATATTTTCCCTACACTATGCAGAACTGTAACTGTTGGATAGTGTGCAGTACTAAATTGCGTGTGCATTCTCCACAGCAAGAAAAAACAACAGTGGGCCTGTTAATAACTTATTTATATATTTTTTGTAATGTAATAATGTTATAATTAGATAGATAAGTCTATATCAGGCCATATACCAGGCCATACCAGTAGATAACAGTCTATACCAGGTCATACCAGTAGATAACAGTCTATACCAGTCCATACCAGTAGATAACAGTCTATACCAGGCCATACCAGTAGATAACAGTCTATACCAGGTCATACCAGTAGATAACAGTCTATACCAGGCCATACCAGTAGATAACAGTCTATATCAGGCCATACCAGTAGATAACAGTCTATATCAGGCCATACCAGTAGATAACAGTCTATATCAGGCCATACCAGTAGATAACAGTCTTTACCAGACCATACCAGTAGATAACAGTCTATATCAGGCCATACCAGTAGATAACAGTCTTTACCAGGCCATACCAGTAGATAACAGTCTATATCAGGCCATACCAGTAGATAACAGTCTATATCAGGCCATACCAGTAGATAACAGTCTATATCAGGCCATACCAGTAGATAACAGTCTATATCAGGCCATACCAGTAGATAACAGTCTATATCAGGCCATACCAGTAGATAACAGTCTATATCAGGCCATACCAGTAGATAACAGTCTATATCAGGCCATACCAGTAGATAACAGTCTATATCAGGCCATACCAGTAGATAACAGTCTATATCAGGCCATACCAGTAGATAACAGTCTATATCAGGCCATACCAGTAGATAACAGTCTATACCTAGAAGCTCTTGCTCAAAATGAGCAAGGGAATGGATGACCAACACTCCAAATCAGACTCTGCCTGCCTGAGAGTCCAGATGTAATTAAATGACTATTTTGTATTGAAGGAAAGATTGTTAAACCTAGGTATTTAAAATGGTCAACCACTGGAATAAATTGATAAAGAAGATTGCCTCATAGTTTTGTTAAGAGGAAGGAGAGCCGACTTGGACCAGTTTATTTCGTACCCAGAGGTACTCCTGAATTCATCAAATATAGACAATGATGTGGGGTAGAATTAATTGCATCCCCAAGATAGAGTAAAATATCATCACAATAAAGAGAGATGAAATGATCCATGAACCGTAACAGAGTGTGGGGTGACTGACGCAGCGCCTGGGCCACAGGTTCCACAGATAAAATGAACAAAAGTGGCGGAAAAAAAGGCAGCCTTGTCTGGAGCTGTGTCCCACTGGAGATAAAGAGATATTGTCATTATTACCATGGCTGAAGGAGAGGAGCCTTTTATCATGTTGATGAAATGGATACCAAATCCCATATGGTGAAGGACAGACCATAAGTTGTGCCATTCAAGGCGATCGAATGCTTTCTCCGCGTCCAGAGATAATACAGCACAAGGAGTTTGGACCTCAGCAGACCTTCTACAACAGGGGTGATTCTAGGTTCTGACTTTTGGGGGGGGCTCAGCCCCCAGGAAGCCACAGGGGTATGTGAAGTAAAGGGGGGGGGGGGATTTTGAATATCGTAGATGTGATTTCCTGCATTCTGCTGCATTTTAGGGTGACCTGGTGGAGATCCTAAATTTATTCTGGTGGGGGGTAAATCTATCTATTTATCTATCAATCCAACACATTGTATATTTTTGAACAGCGTGCTGGTTTATTGTCAGAAAAGCACGGACCTTTTGTAACAGTTTAACCTCAGTTAAACTCATAATACCAATGAGTATTTCATCCCAGAGGAAAGGATTAAACACATTTTGGCTAGTCTCTAGCTGTTAAAGAATAAATAAATTGTTTATAACTTAACCTTTTTATCTGAGTTATAGACAACACTGTTGTAAATGTAGTATTATTTCATTAATACACAGGATCAGATGTTATAATCCCTTGTGCCAAAATCCAAGGAAAACACACATTCAGAAGCCCCTGTCCAAACCAACCTTACAAGCACGCTGGCTACCAAACTACCAACCAAAGGTGAAAAAAAAAGAAAAATAAATAAATAAATAAATAAATAAATAAATAAAATACAATGCACCTATCCTATTCTATGGCTATCACAGCCTAAAAACAGCAATGCCACCTTCAACAGACCCAGGCTCCGTTTAAGTGCAAGCTCCAGGTAGTGACAATGCCCCCTGACCAAACTAACCTTATAAGCACGCTGGCTACTAAGCTACCAACCAAAGGTGAAAAACACGCAACAACTAGCCCAACTAACAGCAGTAAATACAGCAGTATGCAGTAAGCAGAATATCATTGGGGTTATCAAGTGGACACCCTCTTTCACAGATGTTTCGTTAAGTTAGGCCCACGACACCTCCTGAAGGCTTAACAATGAAACCAGCGTCCTGGATTCATCCCCCTCAATGCTGCCACCACATTGCCACATTTAATGCATCTAAACACTCTTCCCTGCATCGTACCCCTAGCCCTACCGCTAACCCTGACCAAACAAACATGTTAGCACAATAGCACACGTTAGCACAGCTGGCTTACCTTAGCTTGGTAACCCCAGGAAGTATGTTTTCTCCTTGTCCACAGCCATTCACTTGCTCGTTCTGCTGCCACGGACATGTTACTAACCGCCTGCCTCAGACTTCGTCCACAAATACCCAGTTCAGTCAGCAAGCTAATAGCAGATCTAGCCATGAACCCCCGCGCACCGACTTCAATAGGCCTTAGTCGCGTAGTCCAGCCTCTCTGTGCTGCCTCTCCAGCCATCTCAGCATACTTCGCTTTCTTAAGCTCATTGGCTACTTCAACTCTGTCTTCCCAAGGAACTGTAAGCTCAATAAAATAAACTATCTTCTCTGAGTCTGACCACAATAGCATATCTGGTCTTAGCCGAGTGCTAACGATGTGTGGAGGCACAACAACCTGCTGAATAAGGTCCGCCTTCAATTCCCAGGCTCCTCCATTACTTAGCTGCCCGACTCTATGCCTGCCTCTAAATGGTCTAGCCTTTTCCCCCTGACGCACAAAGTTAATTCGCCTACCCTCTTTACTAGCGGCTGCTGAATTAGCTTCTCTCCGTTTAACATCAACAGCCTCTGCCAAACATTTCAATACCTGATTATGACGCCACGTATAGCGCCCCTGGGAGAGACTTACCTTGCACCCTGATAGGATATGGCAGAGGCTGCACACACAGGAACATAGTGTGCATGTCTCATCCTCACCAAACCACTGATTTAAGTTCTGGGGAGATGGGAGAACATCATAAGTGGCACCTATCATAAATCTGATCCTGCTAGCCTCCATGCTCCATAGATCTCTCCACTTTATCTTCTTCTTCTCCACTCCCTCCCAATTCACCCACTGCCCTTGTTTAGCCTGCGACACTGCCTTAGTACATCTTACAATCTCCTCCTGTCTATGTATTTCCTCCACTACCATTTTCCTCCTTTCTCCTGCAGAAGCCTTACCCCACGAGGGTTTACCTACGTCCCTCCCTAAGCCCCCCCGCCCATGCTGAACATGGCCCATAATATCCCTATGCCTAAGTGCTGATTGAGCTTGCTGGACCGCTTGTTTTGGTTTCCATTTCCTCCCTGCTTTAACTGTGGGTGCAACCCTCCTCACCACTGGGTCCTTGGACTGAGTAAGAGTCATTTCCAGTCTAACCTTAGCACATTTAAATTCTTCTGTCAGATTAGATATGGGCAACTCTACAATGCCCTTCCCATACAAGGCTGCGCTGCTTAGGCAGCGTGGGACTCCGAGCCACTTTCTGACAAAAGAGTTGATCATTTTTTCCATCCTTACTACCTTTGACAGAGGAACTTCATACACTGTCAATGGCCACCTTAGCCGGGGCAATAGACCAAACTGCAGACACCACAACTTAAGCTTACCTGGCAGCCCTGACTTGTCTATCTTTGCAATACCTTGTCTAGTTTCCTGTCTCAATTCTTCAACCTGTGACTTATCACTAAGGCTTGCATCATACCACCTTCCCAGACTCTTCACTGGCTTCTCCAAAACTGTAGGCATCACCTCTTCATTTATAGCAAACTTGTTATCTACTACCTTCCCTTTAACGATTGAGAGACTCCTAGACTTACTTGGCTTCACCTTCATTCTAGCCCATTGCAGATTGCTATTTAACTTATCCAGCAACCTGCTGGTGCACGGAGCGGTTGACGTCATGGTTGTCATGTCGTCCATGAAAGCCCTAATTGGGGGGAGGCGTGGCCCTCCCTGCAACTTCTCCCCACCCACTACCCACTTAGAGGCCCTGATAATGACCTCCATTGCCATTGTGAAGGCGAGTGGGGAGATTGTACATCCCGCCATAATTCCTATCTCGAGCTGTTGCCACCCTGTGGTGTACTCTGCCGTATTAAAACAAAGTTGAATATCCAGAAAATAAGCTTTAACTAGGCTTTTAATGCTACCTGGGATTCTAAAGTAATCAAAGGCCTCCCATAACAGACTATGTGGTACTGACCCGAAGGCATTAGCCAAATCCAAAAATACAACATGCATGTCTCTCCTCTCGCGCTTCGCTAACTGAATTTGGTGCCAAATCATACTGCTATGCTCTAAGCATCCGGAGAGAAACTAGGGATTCCAGCTTTCTGAACCGTGGTATCAATTAGTCTATTCTTTTCAAGATAACTTCAATCTCCGAGCCACAACACTGAAGAAGACCTTCCCTTCAACATTCAGTAGACTAATTGGTCTAAACTGATTAATCTCAACTGAGTCCCTCTCTTTGGGAATAAATATTCCCCCAGCCCTATGCCACGCCTTGGGAATACTCTGCTTTTTCCAAACTATTCTCATTAGCTTCCATAGGAATCTTAAAACATCCGGCGTGCTCTTATATAATCGGTAGGGCACTCCATTGGGTCCCGGGGCTGAAGAGGCCTTTGCACGTTTTATTACTTCTTGTACCTCTTTCCACCTTGGTGGGCTATCGTCACACTAATTCACCAATAGGTGGGATATCAGCGGGAAGCACCATCTCTCTGAACCTCTCCCTGTCTTTGTGCACTCCCTCCAAGTGCTCCTCAAGCTTCTGCTTAGGTTCCATGAGACTACCACTCTTCTGCTTATCAAATAATGCCTTAACAAATTTAAATGGATCTTTATAAAATGCTATTCTAGCTCACGATTTCTTCTTCCTGTTTTTGCTAATATTTTCTGCTCTTCTTAGCACTGCCAACCGCTCCCTCACATCTGCCTGTAGACAATCAATACCTTCCTTCTCGTCATCTGTAGCTTTTCTCCACTGCTTCTTAAACTGCCTCCTCTCCTGGATGAGTCTATCTATCTCTTGCTGGCGCCTAGACTTGGCTATCTCATGTTGCCGTTTCGTCCTTTTCTCAACAATCCCAAATCTTTCTTTACCGTAGCTGTAGATAATGTCCCCCATTTTCTCTAACTTGCTTTCAGCCGTCCCTTTAAGCCGTCCCAGAATGCAAACCAGATCGCTGTTAACATCTTCCCAAGTCCAACCTTCTGCTGCGCCTGGCCACCTGACCCCAGGCCTATGACCACTCATCTTCTCCCTCTTTGGTTGGCTGGCCTCCCTTTCTGCCTCAGTGCTTGACTCTACCTCCACAACATCAGGGGTGCTGATGTCCTGCGAACTGTGGGTTACTTCCTGTCACTGGACTTCAACCGACTGACTCAATGCACTTCTTAAGAAGTAGCTATCAATGCAGGTTCCCTGTGTTCCCTCTACCAAGCACTTCATTCTACCTTGATGGATTCTTAGGCCCTTCATAGTAGTAACCTTCTGCCAGCCACACACACACACCTGCAGCTTCTTCTCAGTTAAGTTTGAACTAATGGCTTCCACCGACATGCTTTCCTTACTCATAGTCGAGTTTGTTCCAGGGTCATTAACCGTGTCCATCACAGGTGAGTCATCTTCCGCCCCTGCTCTCGCTGACTCTAGGGGTATTTTTACATTATATCGTTTAGTAGCTCGGTAGGGTGTAACCCATAGCTTAATAAAACCTGGGCTACTGCCACAATGGGCTGCTAACCCATTGCGGCCCCGGCAGGGTCTATTTCCTCCTGTCAGCTGTCTTTCCGTGCTGTCACAAGGTCTTTCCCTAGCTGCCAGCTGCCCTATTCACAGCAGTCACTAGCCTAAGCTAGCTTCAGTATTTCATTAATACACAGGATCAGATGTTATATATTATCCATGATTTTTCTTTTGTCCTGCCCAAGATTCTGTGACCTTTATTTTCTTAGTTACTATGCTGTTGCATGTCTAAGCCAATAAATGGTAGTGAGCTAAATAATGCAGTTCAGAACCAATAATGTGATGAAGGGAAAAAAGACTGTTTGGATGAAGGAATAATCAAATGGATGTTAACTGTAATAACAAATTGGAGGTATATTCAATTTCCTTTGGGCCATTTTCACTCAAAAATGACCATATTTCCCCTTTTTTTTGTATTTACACAGTTACTGAAACACATTGGTTTTCAAAGTAAACTATACATGGGAAATATGGAACATAGATACTAAAAATGTGAAGACAAAGTAAAATGCAAACTTCAAAACAAATATTGTTTTTATTTGCTTTATATATCGGAATATTGTATCAGCATACATTTTTATAAAACTTGTGATGAAAAAAAATCAACAAGTAAAACATGTACTAATACTACGAGAGACAGACTATTTCGGGGGCACTAAACTAATACCCCCCTCCAAACCATGAGCTGTACATGAGACAGAACCCTGGTTTGGTGTCCATACCCCCCTCCAAACCATGAGCTGTACATGAGACAGAACCCTGGTTTGGCGTCCATATCCCCCTCCAAACCATGAGCTGTACATGATATGGACGGAGGATTTTTGATGTTGCCCGTTGGAATTTTCAACAAGCAGCTGCGTGATCCGTGTTTAGCACATGGGGAGTCAATCTTAATGTAACAATGTAACAAAAGTCTGCTCCACACCACCCTCCACCGAGGTGACTTCACCCTCCACCGAGGTGACTTCACCCTCCACCTAGGTGACTTTAACCTCCACCTAGGTGACTTTAACCTCCACCTAGGTGACTTTAACCTCCACCTAGGTGACTTTACCCTCCACCTAGGTGACTTTAACCTCCACCTAGGTGACTTTAACCTCCACCTAGGTGACTTTACCCTCCACCTAGGTGACTTTAACCTCCACCGAGGTGACTTTAACCTCCACCTAGGTGACTTTAACCTCCACCTAGGTGACTTTAACCTTCACCTAGGTGACTTTACCCTCCACCTAGGTGACTTTACCCTCCACCTAGGTGACTTTAACCTCCACCTAGGTGACTTTACCCTCCACCTAGGTGACTTTACCCTCCACCTAGGTGACTTTACCCTCCACCTAGGTGACTTTAACCTCCACCTAGGTGACTTTACCCTCCACCGAGGTGACTTTAACCTCCACCTAGGTGACTTTAACCTTCACCTAGGTGACTTTAACCTCCACCTAGGTGACTTTAACTGGGCTCCTCCAGACAAGGACCAGCTATAAGACGATGATACATGACCTGGTTACTCTGAGTGTGTGCTGAGGGCTGGTTGAACCTGTGTCCATTGATGGTGTGCAGCCTCACCGGCCCCAGAGTCCATCCAGTCTGACCAGGTGAGGCTGCTTCAACCAGCCATCATCCACACACACTCCAGTTATATTACATTCTTTCAAACTTTAATGAAATGCAAAATCTCATTAAAATCTCATCATGCAAAGCCAAAATATTGTCTTTGCATTACGAGAATAGGATCATATTTCTTCGTTCTTCCTTTTAAGCGTACTCTTCTATATTTGATATGGTTTTAATGTCAACGTTTCTTCGATCTTTATATCAGCTGCAAAGAGAAACACAGGATGAGTCTCACTAGATTCGTTCAGCTCATTCGTAATGAACTAACATATACACATAGCCGTGTGCACACACCTCATTGCACTCGTATGTGTGCATGCACACAAACACAAGCACACACATACACACAAACACACACATATTTACCATGATTCATCATTTGTTTTTATTATCTGTTTGTTTCTGTTGACACAGCACCTGGTTTTGATGAACCACATTAATTGATGTCAAACACCTAACATCACGTCTTGTGTTGTGCAAAGCAATTATGTGAACATCTGCGCCTTTGGGCGCAGGACGTGATTGGTGTGTCACTGATCCCATCGACGACACAAACAGTCTTATTGGACCACAGTGTGTTTTCTTATGTGAAGGCTTTTCTCACTGTCTCCTTCTCTCTTTTTTAATTTGTGTAAAAGCATTAAAGGTCAACTTGAGTCACTCTTCTTTCTCCACTCTGACGTTCTGCCTTTTCCATCACCGTGAAAAGCGT
>NC_140287.1:710599-838099 GCF_964030765.1 Micromesistius poutassou
TTGGTGTTCCTTAAAGACATGGAGTTGGACAGTGCAATGCCTCAGCTTTACAAACTGTTCTCATTAGTGGCAACAATTAGAGCTACATCTGCAGGTGTAGAAAGGAGCTTCTCCTGTTTGAAGCGGCTCAAGTCCTACACCCGTAACACAATGGACCAAGGCCGTTTAAGCAGCCTAGCTCTGCTGGCCATTAAGAGGACACTGGTCAAGTCACTGGAAAAGACAGCTAGTTGGTATGACAGAGCATTTCCTTGAAAAGGAACAGAGAGCAGAATTTACATATTATATATACATAAATTGACAATTCAAATGATGTAGGCCGAAAATGAGCTTCCCCTCTTTGAAAGAGCAGCAGCCACCACTGATATAGTGGTATAGTCCTTTAAATGCAGGGCATCCATTCAATATGTAACAAAATGTCCCCTTTTCGGGTGAATTAATGGTGATGCAGAGGAAAGGAATGGAGAGGAGAAAAAAAGGGTGTGAATAGTTGGTTGCAGAATGAACAGATGCAGGGCATGGTAGAAGGCCAGATTAAGGGCGTGCAAGACACAAAACAAATGTTGGTACAGTAAAATCAAATGAATGGATGTTCTCTTATGTTAAAAGAAAACACTGGTGTGGGTCAAACCATCTTCACAGTCTCCCTTGGCTTCACTGTTTCTGATTGAATTTGTGTTAGGCTTTCAGTAGGAAAGGATCCAATCGCAGACTAAATGGCTTGATTTCAAAAAACTTTCTCTGAGTTTATTTTCTGCAAGGCACAGGTAACATACTGGCACGATCCGACAGACTGATGGGCACACAGAGCTTAAATACCCACAAACCAATCAACACAAATGAACAACAGAGGGGTATTCCATCAACCAAGCTAAGCGCAAAGCCTGGCTTATTTTGCTTAGCCTGGCTTCTTTCAGAGTTGCGTTCCATTAACGTGACTTAATGGAATCTCCTCTAAGTAACCATGGCAACTTATCAGACCAAACTAACCTGGTCGGGAGCAGGTTAACTGTCAGGCTAACTTGAGCGGTGTTTCAGAGAAATCCATCTGTCAGCAACAAGTGTACCATCAGAAGGTTCCGCCAAGCCTAGTCCTCACGATTTTGTCATAAATGTACATATATGAAGTACAAACAGCGTATATTTTCACTAAGGGTCTAAGATTAAATGATGTGTAACCCAAGTGATTTTAGTTATTTTATTTAAGTAGTGTGGTTTACGATGCCCCTTGAACGCATCACAAGCGCATGCACGGAGAGATGAGATGACACGCAGCATACAGTGTTGCGAGACAGCTGCGATTAGTAGTTTAAGGATATATAAGATACCTAGTGTCAGAAGCTACAGGTGGTTCGGGAGGAATCCTGTGGGGAGAGCTCTGGACGGGTGCTTTTCAAAATAATCCTTAAGGGGACTATATATATATATATATATATATATATATATATATATATAGGTATCTTATATATCTTATATATCTTATATATATATATATCCACTCATCAAATGGGTCTCACCATTTGCCTGAAGAAGACCCAATAGGGTCGAAACGTTGCTGTGAATTTTTCATTAAATGAATATGGGCGCTTAAGCAGTGCTGCATGTAGCGAACCCCAGCCGGACAATGGTGAAGTGTACAGATGTTTCAGAAGCCTTTATTTACGTTCAGCCTTCAGCCTTATTTTGAGCATAAATATTCTATTATTATAGAATTTATTATTATTATCTATATTCTTCATAGACACCGTAAGAGCTACAGGACAGATAAATAACATTAATTAGCTCTTACACATATACAACTATTGCCGTGAAGATAACGTTTGCATGGCTGTACATCAACAACACATTTAAACACATTTTAAGTAATATAAAGTCATAAACCAAATTAAACACACAATACCTTCTTCCCATTCCAGCTAGGCGCTTATTAATTACTACAACTTGTTGTTGCAGCGCAACCGTGTGTAACCTAATTTCCTTCCGTAATTACATGAACTCTAACCTTTCCCGTGCGATCTCCTTCATGTCAAGTTACCGTCAATTCAAACTTCCTGCGTCAAAATAAAAGACCCATGACGGCAAAATACACTATCAAAATAAAAGCATGGAGGAAGTGGTTATTTTTAACAGACCTTCATCAGAATAATTTACACTGCAGTCATTACATTTCTTTCACTCTATATTACTTTATTATTTGCCAGAAGGTGGGATGTGCACACAGCTACTTTGTTGTACTTTCCATGGATCATGCCACGCGACTCACACATACGGAAAATGTTTTATGGATATTACCTAATACAATTATAGTGAGCTGATCTTTTTGTATTATATAGTTTTAACATACAGTAATCATTAGTTAAAACCATGCAATAGGAAGCTTTTGACAAGTCTAGAAGACCACTCGTTGATTATCTGTGCATAAGAGAAAATAAAAACTGATTTTGGTGAATGTGAGAAGAGCTCGTTAAGCTGGAGGAGGACAGATGGACGCTTTGAGCGCCGGCCCTTTTACAATCAACTTTGTTTTGCTCGTTATTTTCTTTCACCTTATTATCCATGATAGAATTATTTTTTTTCTGCTCAAATAAACAGCCAACAATTACACAACCAAGTAGAATAAACAACAACAAGATAGCCAGGTGTTGGTTCTCCCACCTGAGGGCTTTAGATGATATATTTAAGCAATAGATCACGACAGGCCGTGGTATACGCTCATTATACCACAGTTAAGGGGCGTTGTCCGTCCCGACGCGCAGCGGAGGGGCGGCGACCCCTTTCACTGTGGTATAATGACCGTATATCACTGACTGAAGTGATCTATTGCTTTTATAAAACGGTTACGTAAGTATGGCGAAATGAAAGTCATAGACACCCTCAATTTTGAAAAAGCTAGAAAGTCGGAAAAGCATTTTTTTTAACGAATACAAAAAAGTAGTCCCTCCTGGCTGCAGGCAAAGTGTACGGCGGTTGCTATGCAACACACTGTAGCGTCCTTCAGAGAGAAGGCTAGAGACGGTAGCTCGGTTCGCCGGCAATTTAGCCTACTATCGAGTTCACTCACCGTGTGCCTATTGCTTTACAACATTTCCACCCCCTCCAGCAATCAACATGTTTTGAGGCTTCAGTGAACTATGCTATTGCTTTTATATATACATAAACAACAGTTCAAGTTAGGCGCGGAGTGATACTGAACTCTGTAAACTGAACGGGCGTCATAGCTGTGTGTATACGCTCAATATACAACAGTTGGGAACCAATCAGATCGCTTGATTTAAGCCACCCGTTTTATAAAATATAATATATAATATAATATATGATATATAATATACAGAGAGACGAGAGGGAGGGGGGAGACAGGGGGAGAGAGGGGGAGAGAGAGAGGCATACCAAAGAGACAGACAGAGAGAGAGAGAGAAGGGCCCTCATTAGACTGGTTAGGAGACTGGTTAGGAGGCTGGTTAGCAGGCTGGTTAGGAGGCTGGTTAGGAGGCTGGTTAGGAGGCTGGTTAGGAGGCTGGTTAGGGGGCTGGTCAGGAGGCTGGTTAGGAGGCTGGTTAGGAGGCTGGTTAGCAGGCTGGTTAGGAGGCTGGTTAGGAGGCTGGTTAGGAGACTGGTTAGCAGGCTGGTCAGTCAGTCGGGACAGGGCGTACAGTGGCCGGCCCGCTGTAGCAGAACGGGGGACCAGAGGGATCTCCATTAGAGCTCAGATCAGAACGTCGCCCCACCCCTACCTGAGCCACGCTGTGACCCCCACAGTGACTGTACTAGAGGTCACACAGTAACTGTACTAGAGGTCACACAGTGACTGTACTAGAGGTCACACAGTGACTGTACTAGAGGTCACACAGTGACTGTACTAGAGGTCACACAGTGACTGTACTAGAGGTCACACAGTAACTGTACTAGAGGTCACACAGTGACTGTACTAGAGGTCACACAGTGACTGTACTAGAGGTCACAGTAACTGTACTAGAGGTCACAGTGACTGTACTAGAGGTCACACAGTAACTGTACTAGAGGTCACAGTAACTGTACTAGAGGTCACACAGTGACTGTACTAGAGGTCACACAGTGACTGTACTAGAGGTCACACAGTGACTGTACTAGAGCCCCAGCCCCATTCCAACCTGACAGTTGTTTTATTGCATGGGTTGTTATATCTGACGTTTCTGTTAACTGCATTTTATCTTCTATCCTTAAAGGGGTGAAGCTTTCATTTTCTTCTTTCTTGGGTCAATTCATTTTATTAGTTTTTATAATCATAATTTCAATAATCATAACCATTTCTTAACATCCTTGTTAGGCAACCGCATGGGTGACTTTAGTATGGATCAGCTGCCTACAAAACGGAAAAAGAAAAAAGAAATCTATAAGCTTTTTATACTCACACATACAAGGAATTTGGTACACACACACACACACACACACACACACACACACACACACACACACACACACACACACACACACACACACACACACACACACACACACACACACACACACACACCATAATTATATTGGTGATGATGAATATAGTCATCATCGTGTACAGAAACAATGCATATATGTATTATGTCTATATATGAATGAATGGAGGCGACTTCGTAGATAGTACCCACGGTTATCTCTAATGTTTAACTCTGTTTAACTCTGTTTAACCTGCAGGTTGATACAGTCAGGATCCTCAGGTTCAGTGGGATCAGGAGACTGGCAGCCATCAGTGAAAGGTAGTTACATTAGGGCTGGGCGATACAACGATAACGATATGTATTGAGATAGACACGTAATCAATATCAATAGAAAATGCGTTCGATAGAAGGTTTCAATAATTTTTTCCTCGTTGGAAGTTAACGGAGCAGAGTCTAGCTCCGCTCTGAACCAGAGGTTGTGAAGCGAGGTTGGTTGCGTGAACAAAGGCACGCGTCCTCTGATACCTGTGGAGAGCAGCGTATGGAGCGACACGCCAATGGGCCAATCATGTAACAGTATCACGTTTGGCTGCGCCATCTCGTCTCGCGTGTTTCATAACAGAAACAGCGCAATGTGAGAAACGAAAGATGAGTACCGCAACGAGTGTGGAAATTGTAAATAATATATACTGGACATATCTCCATGTCCCATTTCCCCCGTTGATGGCATTATCATTATTCTGTTTAATGTAGGCATTTTCGTTATAACATGGACAGCAAGCATAACAACAAAATCGCTAATAGGCGCAAATCTCTAGTTAGCGAACATGCTAACTAGCGATCTTTACAGCATGGATGATGGTTCATGACAGTACTGGTCATATCTCCATGTCCCAACAACAATGACATCCATATGTTCCATGTTCTAGGGACTCCAGGTTGAAGATAAGCTTTAATCCACCTACCAAGTAATGCAATAGTGATCTCATGATCTCATCTCTTATGTTTACATTTAACACTGCAAATGTTTTTAGAACACTTTTTTGTAGCACATGTTTTTGAGTACTTTATAATTGATAATTGTTAAGTTTTCATTGTGATGTTCATTTTCATTCAGACTTATGTTTATATTTATTTGAGTTTTCCATGGTTGTGTTGACATTCCTTTTCCCTGTCTGCCTACAATCAGGGGAAGGTTAAGTTTAAAATAAAACTGTTTTTTTTTTTATCGATATCGACCAATATGAAACACTTATATGGTGATACAGTTTTCAGCCATATCGCCCAGCCCTAAGTTACATCTCTTATTCTCTCGGTTATAAGTGTCTGAATGTGTGGATGAAATCTTTGGATGAAAAGCATCTCTTTGAGGACTAAACAAGCAATGGTAAGGGAAAGGATAGGAAGCTTCTACTCAAAGGAAGTACGCTGAGGTAGGAAATGTGTTGATTTATAACGACAACTTAAAACACAAACAAAACGCCCTTTTCTGGTGTGACTGCCGGTATAAGTCAATACAGCAAACAATATTCACAAGGACAAATTCTTTGTAGGATGACGAATATAATAGTTCCTCCGCTAACACGCAGACCTTCGAGCCATAAAGGCCCTCAACAAGGTAATATATGACTGGAGAGATTCAGGCAGTCTTGAGTGGCCTCCCGCTCAGAGACAGAGCGTGCAGTAGAATAAATATTAACCTGTGAGTTGACACTCCAGTCCGAACGGGAAGCATCTCATCAAACCTGACAAATCCATCCAGATTATAGTTATATATATATATATTATAGCACTTGGGCTCATTTCAGGAGTATTTTGCTCTCTCTCTCTTTCTGTGTTGTCCTTAATCCCGCTCGTCACTGTGCAAACCCCTTTTGTTTGTGAATGAGCTTTTGTCATCTTTTTCCTAATCGAAAAGAAAATTCACAATTGAACAGCTTCTTTTATGGAGTCCAGGGCTGTGAACGGGAACAGTGTACGGATCAATATCTCCGGCCTAGTGTGTTAAGGAGAACAAGAGCCCTGAAGAGGAAGCATGAAAAGGTACTGGGAGGGATACTTCACGCAGAGCGCTTCTTTTTGTTTCTTTGTAGGCTGACAGAGTTGTGCCTGTTCAGCCCCTGCTCCAGAGACACGTGCTCCCAGCAAAGAGGCATTCGGCGCTGTCCAACTTGGTTAACAAGTTGGACCGGTAACGGAGGGTGGCCGGTTTGAATCCCGACCGTTGGGCAAAAACATGGACGGGGGGAGTGGTTGTGCAGCACTCTCCTACGTCCTCATCCACGGAGGAGGTGCCCTTGAGCAAGGCAGCTGAACCCCAGCTGCTCCCTGCTGCCCTGCGGCGGCCCGCCGCTCCGGTGTTCTCCGGCTCCCGATGGGTCACAAGCAGAGGAAGAATTTCCCCAAAAAGGGACACTAAAGGGTAACTTAACTTATTCCAGGGTCTTTTAAAGTCGTAAATGTCTAACATTCCAACTAGCTTGTAGCTTGCCGTGCTAGCAGCAGGTGTGACCTTGAGTCTGGCACCGCCTCCCATCCACTTTGGACGCCCCACGGACGTGTGCTCGCGTTGGGAATGGATTCTGGGAAGGCTTGCGTGCGGGCGTGTGATCACCCTGCCCCTTTAAAGGGGAGGGACTAAATAACTTCAATTTGATTGGACAATTGGCATTCATTGAGTACTACCATACAGACTCATGGTGGAATTTCATTTCCTTGTTTTAAGCACTTCGCTGGAGACTCGTTCAGTGAACGTTAATGATTCTAAATTGTGTTTGTTAAGGTTGTAAGTTAACATGAGTGATTTGTTTCATTTATTGCAATAACGTAGCTCAAGGCCGTAGCCATGGCGTCAACATGGGGGGGACCAAATCACCCCCCCCCCCCAGAAAAATGTAAAGATTTGAATACTCATTTCCTCTAAAATATTAAACAATTCACTAACACATGGTATGAACTTTTTATTTTTTACAAAAATGTCTAATAGTGTATTGTATTACATACATTGCTGTTTTTTTCTTCTTTACATTTTCTTGTTTAATTGTATGTAATGACAGATTAGGGATTAATAAAGTAGAACCAGAATCATAAACAGAAATCTATGCATTGTTATATGAAGACAAGTCCAGATATTGTGGCCAAGGTTTAGCAAATTGTTGTTTTTATTTACATATTTACAAGTAAACTTGGGTGGGCAGCAAGGGCATTTGCTCTGCTCTCCTCATTTTCTCCTCTCGTCCTGTCTTCTCCTCTCCACTACTTGTTATATCTGACTTATGACACACACAAAAGAATTCTCTAAAACGGACTGTTGTAATGCACTTTTCAAGCAAAACGTATCTATTGTATCAGTCTTTCTTGTCTATTACCCTTCTCCTCACAGACAAATTGTCTGTTAGTCTCTCTTCTCTTTCCTAATCCTAACCTCTCTAGTCCTCTGCTCTCCTCTCCAGTCCTTTCCTCTCCACCTCTCTCCTCTCCGTGTCTCTCATCTCCTCGTGTCCTGGTAACAGAAATATTAAGTTTGTCTTTGATTATCTACATATTTCACAGACACACTCACTCCCATCTGACATACCTCAAGACACCCACACTTCTCTCAATAGTTAGCTACTTTTGTATGGCTTCAGATGTATAATTAAATTAATGTAACTAAAAAAAATCATGAATTGTCAGTATCAGTGCATTGTTATCACTCTGCTCCTCACTGACAATGTGTCTCTATTAATCTCTTTTCTCTCTCCTTACCTCTGCTCTGCTCTCCTCTCCTATCTTCTCCCCTGCTCTCCAGTCATATTTTCTCCTTTCCTTTCATCTGCTCTCCAGGTCTCTCCTCCTCTCCTATATTCTCCTCTCCTCTCCAGTCATCTATTTTCCTCTCCCCTGCTCTCCAGTCATCTCTCCTCTCCTCTCCTTTCCAGGTATTTATTATTATCTCCTCTCCTCTCCTCTCCCCTGCTCTCCAGTCATCTCTTCTCATTTCCTCTGCTCTCCTCTCCTATCCTCTCATCTCCTCTCCAGGCAATGACATTCTTCAAGCAAAGGATCCAAAGGCCTTTTTGCGCTTATCATTGACACCGATAAAAGACATTGACCTTGAAGGCATATTCCTTCAAGGTCCAGTCTGTCCAGTTTCTCCTGGTGCACGTGACTCATGGCCACATTATTCAGCCTTGTTTGACCCTTCGATGATCTAAGCCATGTCTTAAGCCTCCCCAGGGCACCAAAACTCCTCTCAGCCTCTGCAGAGGAGGCAGGGACGACCAGCAGAAGCCTTACTAAAGCTTCCACCTGACTGAAGAGACCTCTCACCTCTGGCACCATTTCCCGAATAATGTTCACAACATCTGAGCTCGTTTGATATGTGTAATTAGCCCCAAACATGGCCAGCTGCACCTGCAGTAGTCTTGAATTCAATTCAGGATACTCATCTACCACCTTGTCCATGTCTCCGCGTAACAGCACATTTTCAAGCTGCTGCATCTTGTGGAATCCAGCTTGATCAAACCTCTCTATGAATTCTTCACTGTGTCCAAGGCGTTGTAGAATCGCGCTCTGTACAAAGACTGGGCATCCGGATGGATATGGGCTGCAGCCTGACCGGTGTAGCGCTTTGTAGGTTTGCGGATATGAGGCATCTGAATAGGTTGTAGGTCCAACTTTGTTGCCATAGCAGTTGCTTTTGCGAACAAGACATCAAAGTGCTCCTCTGTTCGCTTGTCCTGCATGCTTGTTTTAACATGCCTGAAACGGTCTGTTTCCTACGCTGCAGGGAGGTGTTCAGGCCCTCCCCCATCAGGTCAGCCATTAGAGCAGTGTTCCCTTTTAGAAGTGTTCCATAAAGACCATTGGCCTTAGTTGAAGTGTCAGATGAGCTGCATGATGCCATTTCTTCAAGGCTGTCAGCACTGATTCATACTGTCTGAGAACTGAGCGCATGGCAGGGGTGCGAACAGTCCACCTGGTGGGACAGAGAGGTTTCAATGAGGTGAAACCATGCTCTGATTTTACAATTTCCTGGAACATCACCTTAAACTTGCCAGATTGAATAAAGAAGCTCCCCAATTCATGCACCAGCCCCATTGAATCTCTTCCTAGTGGAGAGGCTACACAGGCAGCCTGCGTGACTAAGTTCACGCAGTGTGGACCACAGTGACTATACACAGCCAGTGGGTGTTCTCTCCTTATGGCTGCACCCCCTGCAGTCGCCCAGCCATGTTTGCGGCAGTGTCATAGGTTTGTCCTCGAAGTTGGGACAGGGGAAGGCCTAGACGCATCATCACATCACCGCCATCTTGGCTATATTTTGCCCTGTCGTTGATGACACTTCGTGGAGTCCCAGGACTTCTTCCTTTGGGTGTAGATCTGCACCTACAGATAGATAGATAGATAGATAGATAGATAGATAGATCTACACCTTTTAGATCTGCACCTACAGATAGATAGATAGATAGATAGATCTACACCTTTTAGATCTGCACCTACAAAGCGCAAACATATAGACTCCGGCTCAACTCCTGATATATCCTGGGTGCCATCAATGATAAGTGCGAACTGGACCACTGGCATTGATGTTATTTCCAACACAATTTCTTTGACGATTGTATTGCCCATCAGCTTCAAAATTTCGTTTTGAATTTGGGGACTGGTGAAATCAAAGTGACCTTTCAGCCAGGTGGTCAGCTCTGCATCGCCCTCTGCCTTGTACTTTAGAAGCTGGCTGAAATTCCCACTCTCCTTATCAACGCCTCGAAAAGCCAGACCTTTCCGCGCCATACTACACTTCACACTTCACACTTCACACCCCCAACAATCTTCATGAGATTTCTCCTCGCTTGTTGCTGCTGTCTTTCAAGCTCACGTGAAAGTTGCACATCAACAGGCTTTGGCTCATGAATCACAGCTAATTTGTGACACTGGCTGTCTTCATGCGCACTAAATTTATCCAGTGCCTTCTTCCAATTTTGAAAGCCAGTCTTGACAAAAGCTGAATCTGCTTTTGACGCAAGCTTAGACTTTTGTGTTGCAAAGTATTTAGCACAATAGAAACAGAGGACCCCCTTTAAGGAGGGGCTGTAATGGAGCCAAGGATAATCTTCAAACAATTTCTTCTGAAAGTAGTGTCCTATTTGATAGGGTTTGACTAGGTATGACATTCACATTTGGCTGATTTGGACGAGGTCCAAGCTCATCCCCTCCCTCTCCTGCACCTTCATCTTTGCCTGCCTGTCTGCTCTCTCTTTCTGTCATTTTCTCAATCTCACTGTCCCTGCTTGATTGTATTATCTGAAATACACATGAGAAGCCATACTTGGAATTTCTCATCTTAAATGAACATTAGGATTAGACTGTTGTGATGTCATTATTCGGTCTTAACCATCAATATTTGCTCCTTTTCTCACTCACCTCCATGCCACCTGCTCTCCCTGCCCTGTCAGCATCATCATGCTCTCTCTCTCCCGCTCTCTCTTTACTCTGAACGCACCAGAGTGAACATGAAAGACATATAATCAGTAAACAAGTGGTGTTTCTTGCCATGATGTTCAGGAATGGCTTACTAACAATTTCTGATCTGAATGGCAATGATTATTATATCAAGAAACATTGACTCATCTCTTGTACTACTGTATACTTCTATCATCTGACTGGTACTCATTTTCTCACTGCTGTCAACTTACTTTTCTTCTTTTCTGAGGCTGCCCAAAAAACTGACGAATGTCACTGCCACCCTTCCTCTTGCTCATGATGACACTCACTGTGAATGAAAGACTGTAATAAAACAGTTTGCACTTTAATCAAACAAACACTAATAATGCTATATATCATAAGCAAGTACAGCTATACAGTAGGGTTGTCAATTTTAAGACATTTCCTTATTCGATCATCAACAACGTTAACGATCAATTACTCGACCAAAACTGATAACATTTTGCCTATGACAGAACATAACCCAAAAAAACAAAAACTTTTGTTTCCACTCCATGCAATTACTGACACGCTTTAGCAAAATATTATTTATTTGCACAATTACAGTTCCAGCGCAAAATAACGTATTGACGTTAATGTTACATTTTCATGAAAGTCCTGGTTGAAGTGAAGCGTTATTATTGGTATGGTGTTAATAATATGTGTCCCATCAACAACGGATCCTAACTTTACACAAAGCTAGCGAGTGGAATAAGCTCAAAATGTATGTGCTGTTCACTAGCTAATGCACGGAATGTATGCTAGCTAGCTAACGTTCTAACAGGAATTTAGCATAACATTGCGAGACGATAACCATTCATAAAATTATCATTTTCATAACACTTTACAAAAACTATCACAATCGACAGTGATATAGCCTACGTAACACTCATATTACATTCTAGTTTTCCACTTTTTAATACATTTGAAAGTAATGAAATAGAGTATCGTTGGTACAGTGTTTGACATTGCACCTACCCACAGCAATCGAGCAACGGCTTCTGCTGGGGTACGGCAACCCCCTTAGACAAACCGCACGCAGAACTGCAGTACACCCTAATACTAAAACCGGTAGTAATAATAATGGAAATTTGTTAAGTTTAGTTATGATTACATTTGCTAATGATTATTTCGGACGGCAGTGCATGGTTGCCTGTCGTAGCATAGCACATTTTTAAAAATATATTTGATATCAATATATTGGGGGGGGACTTTCTGAGCATATTTGAATATTGGGCATATTTGATGTGTCCCCTCCAATATATATTATAACTACGGCCCTGACGTAGCTTTTCAAAGGTCATTAGCAGTGGTAGGTTTATGTTTTTCAGTGAGGTAAATGTTACTGCAGCTGAGTTGAGCTAATAAAACTTATATTTCATGTAGGCTACGCTGTCTATTCTGCGCACACTCGCCTGCACTGCTGGCCCCGCCCACATTCCCCACAGCACCGTGTATCAACGCTGGCCCCGCCCACATTCCCTACAGCACCGTGTATCAACGCTGGCCCCGCCCACATTCCCTACAGCACCGTGTATCAACGCTGGCCCCGCCCACATTCCCTACAGCACCGTGTATCAACGCTGGCCCCGCCCACATTCCCTACAGCACCGTGTATCAACGCTGGCCCCGCCCACATTCCCCACAGCACCGTGTATCAACGCTGGCCCCGCCCACATTCCCTACAGCACCGTGTATCAACGCTGGCCCCGCCCACATTCCCTACAGCACCGTGTATCAACGCTGGCCCCGCCCACATTCCCCACAGCACCGTGTATCAACGCTGGCCCCGCCCACATTCCCTACAGCACCGTGTATCAACGCTGGCCCCGCCCACATTCCCCACAGCACCGTGTATCAACGCTGGCCCCGCC
This sequence comes from Micromesistius poutassou, assembly GCF_964030765.1. Lineage (NCBI taxonomy): Eukaryota > Metazoa > Chordata > Actinopteri > Gadiformes > Gadidae > Micromesistius > Micromesistius poutassou. The sequence goes on from NC_140287.1 coordinate 723,351, forward strand.
CACATTCCCTACAGCACCGTGTATCAACGCTGGCCCCGCCCACATTCCCTACAGCACCGTGTATCAACGCTGGCCCCGCCCACATTCCCTACAGCACCGTGTATCAACGCTGGCCCCGCCCACATTCCCTACAGCACCGTGTATCAACGCTGGCCCCGCCCACATTCCCTACAGCACCGTGTATCAACGCTGGCCCCGCCCACATTCCCTACAGCACCGTGTATCAATGGCGAACTGACCGACACAAACTGATTCTTTCAAACTAATCATGAAATCCACCACTACTGATTACTGGTTTGGAAATAGTAACTCGTTAGATTACTCATTACTGAAAAAAGTGGTCCGATTAGAGTAACGTGTTACTAAGTAACGCGTTACTGGCATCACTGAACACAAACACATGTGTCCACACACGCACATGTTTACGCACAAAAGTCAGACAGCACACAAAGAAAATAGGTTTTCCATTAAACAATGAAGACACAAAGCTGACACACCTCAGTGGAGCCCAGCGGGGCTGACTCAGCTCTCTCTCTCTTTATCAACAAACTTTACTTCTCTGTTCAAAGTGTGTGTGTGTGTATGTGTGTGTCTGTGTGTGTCTGTGTGTGTGTGTGTGTGTGTGTGTGTGTGTGTGTGTGAGATAGAGAAGTTGACACTCAACCACCACAGCTTTTCGTGTGAATATTGATATCCATATTCATGAGGTGGGGTTTATGAGTGTACATATATTTAATTGGCACCTGCTCAAAAGCAAAGAGTGGCTCATTAGTGTGGTTGCTAGTGCAAGCACATCTTCTGTTCTTCTTTTTCTTTATTCCCTTTGCCTGTTCTTTGTGCCGTTAACTGCTCCTGCATACTTTCAGCTACAGAAACACGTCCAACTATTAACGACAAAACCACTTCAGACATCGTAACATGGTCAATTTTCAACGTTAACCTTTGTTCAAACCTTTTAACAAAAGGTTTGAACAAACACACTTTTATCTTCAATAATCTGAAAACAGAAATTCTATTCCCTTTATACTTTTATCACAGTTTAAGTTCCATATGGGCGTTGTTTTCAGTTGGTCTCGTTGGTCTACGCTGAGGGAGGAGCGGAGGGGACGTGCAGGCAGGGTTGCCAGATTGGGCAGTCTTTCCTGCCGAATTGGACTACTTGTGACGTTAGCTGTGAAGCTACGCTGACGTTAGCATTTTAGCAAGCATGCTCTTGCAGCTCGTTAGCTCGTTAGGCTGATTAATTAACCCAATTAATCACACCTAATACGTGAGTTTGGTAATTTATTGATCATTTCGAAACATGAAATATACTTCTAAACTGTGAATCAATGGGCAACAAGGGGCATTTATATTTATCTATTTTCAATCTTTTCAAAACTGACCTAGATTTTGTCATTAATATGGGAATAAAGCTGTACACAAGTTAGATTGAACTGTGTCCCACTCCACTGCGCTCAGCAGCGCTGACCTGTGAGTCTGTTTGGCCAGAGCAGCCTCCTCAGCCTCCCTGTTGCGTCCAGCGGCTGTGAGGTGTGGATCTCTCCCCAGTGCAGCGGTACGTCCAGCGGCTGTGAGGTGTGGATCTCTCCCCAGTGCAGCGGTACGTCCAGCGGCTGTGAGGTGTGGATCTCTCCCCAGTGCAGCGGTACGTCCAGCGGCTGTGAGGTGTGGATCTCTCCCCAGTGCAGCGGTACGTCCAGCGGCTGTGAGGTGTGGATCTCTCCCCAGTGCAGCGGTACGTCCAGCGGCTGTGAGGTGTGGATCTCTCCCCAGTGCAGCGGTACGTCCAGCGGCTGTGAGGTGTGGATCTCTCCCCAGTGCAGCGGTACGTCCAGCGGCTGTGAGGTGTGGAACTCTCCCCAGTGGTATCAGCAGGGCACCCGTTAGGCCCCCTAGCAACAGGGTTAATCATTTAGAGAGAGAAACCAATCAGAAGGCTGTATGAGCAGTGGGCGGGCGTGACGGGGAGACCAGCAGCAGCACTAATGGAATAAATACATTTATGCATATTATCAAAATCTGTGATCTTTTTTTAAACATTGTAAATGGCACAGGACATTCAAAAGGTAGCCGACCCCTGGGGTAGAATGTGTACACACACACACACACACACACACACACACACACACACACACACACACACACACACACACACACACACACACACACACACACACACACACACACACACACACACGTGCTGTTGAAACAGGATGTCTGCTCAATGGTAATATTTCTTACATTCTAATGTTACCTAACTATAAGTGTAGAATTGCACAACAATAGAAGGTGAAATGGTTAATGTGAAATGGTTAAGCAGGGAGCAGACATCCTGCTGGACAACGTGTTGGTGCACATGCTGCACGTGATAGTCCAGGCCTTGGTCATCCAGTAGTCTTCTACAATATGATGCACACACACACACACACACACACACACACACACACACACACACACACACACACACACACACACACACACACACACACACACACACACACACACACACACACACACACACCTCTAGATCATAAAACAATTGTTGAATACCAAACTTTGGTGATATCATATTATCGCTATAGAAGAACAGAGTGAATGAGCCAGAGTAACTAATACTGGAGTATACTATACAGAGTAACCATAACTATAACAATACTGGTGGCAAGGGGAGTGGAAACAGAAGAGTTCAGGAGGAGGCAGGTGGCTGAGAAGAGAGAGAGCAGAACAAACCAAGAGAAACACAAAGACTAAAGCAGACTAAATATATATTAGAGAGAGCGATATATGAGAGGGAGAGGGTGAAAAGCAAGTAACAAGAAAGAGAAATATGGAGAGATGGCCTCATTAGTCTTTTCCGAAGGAATTCGGCTCTAGGAAGTGTGACGAGCTGGTGGTGCGCTCGTCTTTAATTGACACAGTGGAAGAAGAAGAGGACACTGTAGTTAGTTATGGATTCTGCCACGAATATCACAGCAACAACCACACAACGCCAATGGGTGGAAGGGAATCAACAATGGAACAGACTATTTTAATCAAAGAAAATGCATCCACATCACGACAACTATACATGCTATTTGAGGTGTTATCATTGATTTTGACTTAACTGGTATGGATTATCTTTGCTAATCAAGGTAAACGTAAACAGGAAGGTTAGAACAGTGTTTTTGAAGTTTCCTGTGCGATCAGGTGATACCACTAGAACAGAAACTGAGTAGGAGGTCGTTCTTTCACTAACTCTCATAATCTATGTGCTGAAAAACATATACTGTACAGTCATACAAATATTTCCAAAAAACTCAGACTGATCACTCTTCTGAATCATCGGGGCTCCCTCCTGATTTTTCTCAAAGATTGAGCAAGCACTCATTTTACTGGATCATTTATTTCACCCATGTAAAGGGGTCACATTTTTAAAAAGGTAAATCAAATGTTTTATGGGTGGTATATCATTTTATAACATGCAAAACTAAATAATAAAATCCAACTAATAATAGCAATCTTCTGCAATTTTAAGCCTGATTATTTGTGTTATAGCAGTGTTCAACCATATTTATAGGTACTTTCATTGTTTAAATTGGTGTAAATATCCTTCATTAAACATTAAAAAGCCAAAACAATACACAATACCATGTAAAATGAAAGCTGCAAACTGTATTTTAAATAGTTAGTTATTTTCCATTATTTACCAGTATTTGGTGCAGCAGCTGCTGAAATATTAGTCTTTTTACATTCCTTTTTTACAGTGGACTAAAGCAAAGGGAAAACCGAATAAGCATAATATGAACCCATTAAGCACTAGAAACTGTTAGTCAATGTTAGCTTTCTACATCAAATGTGAGCCATCACATTCAGCAGCTCTTTGAGACATGATGTACCTTGGTGATGAGACGGTTAGAGAGCAGCACAGGAGATCATTGGCACCTAATTGCTCCCTGGTGGAAGATGGAATTACCCAAGGTTAATGGGGCCAACGTACCATGAATAGGATTCATTTCTATGTGGCTGAGGGCCCCGTTTCTCATCACCTCTTTTTACTTTTCATGATTCTCTCTTTCTGTCTCTGTGTCTGTCATTCAGATTTCATGTCATTGTTTAGTTTGACCCGATGGCACAATGCCTTCTCAACAATGTCTTGACCCCATTTGTCGAGTTGATTATAATGCGGATTTATGAAAAATGTAAAGTAAAAAACAACAACATTCAGAGCGGCTATAACTCACTTGGTCTCAAAGTGTTGTGAACCAGTGATTTAGTCTTAGTTAAGTGAAGAACACAACCTTTGTTATCAAAGAGTTAAGTTACAGCATCAGTTAATTCACCTTTTCCTCATGTCCGCATTATATTGTCCTGCACACTTATGATGTTGTTTCTAGAGAATGAAGGTGTTTAAGTTCAGGGCCAACCTAATGAAATGGAATAGAAAGTGTACAATCTGCCTCATTTTCTCTATAGCATTTATCATATTATGTTTGTGTTTTTCAAAAACTACAATGAAGAAAATAGAGCCTAATACTTTATTTTATAGCAAAACTAAACTATGAATCCTACTTTGATGTACCATTCTTGTCTGCTTTGTTTTGCTGGATGAGTGAAGCGGAGGAGATGGAAGAAGTGCTGGCTTTCCAGCTAGTGTCTGTGCTAGCTTTGATAAATGATTATATCCATAATAATCACGCACATTCACACATGATCAATTAAAACAACCTCACCTAGTCAATATTTAATTGTTGATGCACAGTTTGATTTGCGAATATTGATCCATCCAAGTCATAACATCAATAGCAATGTTTGTTTTATTGTCATGAGTTATAGTTTCAGGACATTTATTTGAACCACTATCTAGTCATCATCAGCTGTAGCTCACCTGTCTGGGACTTCTCTTTTCTAAGGTACCTTTTCCAATTAAGCTATATAAGAAACAATCAATATTGTTATTTGAAAGGGATGTGAAATATCATTGCGATGTGAAAAAAGAACATTAGGTTTATGAAACACGTCCTCTGACTTCCTAAAGCGTCTTTGGAAATCATCAGCTTAAAATCCGGCCGAGGAAAGCTTCACAGACAGAATGGTCCCAAGGATGTTTGGGTTTTCAGTGATAAAAGGGAGCTAGCACCTAGCTCAAGACAAACCCGGAAAACCCTCCCTAGATTGTACCAAAAATTGAAAGTTGCAACATTGCTGTGATTCCGTCGCGGAGGAGAAGAGTCGACTGTTACGGTGGGACTGAGGACTAGAAACAGTGGATGCAGACGCGCAGGAAGATATTTTCGGCAGGGGGTGCACGGTTGCGGGCGGGTTACGGTCCACGTGGAGCTTATAGAATTCTAAAAATACTTTGTTACACAGGCTCTGTATTCTGCAGACCACTCTAGAACCTGTTTGTCGTTGTTGTGTCTGGCTGTGAGTGTGCGTGCTATGCATAGGCTGAATCGCAATCGCGCCAAGACAAATCTGATTTGTCTTTGCCAATCAGCTAACCAGCCTGGTTAGTGTTTCATTGGTTGTGTTCCTACAAAGCTCTTGCCTTTTGTCATATGCACAGAGCTGAAATTAATTCACATTTATTTGTCAATTTGAAAAGACATGAAATTACATTTTTTGTTGTATATATTGTTGTATGTTTAATGAACAATAAACACAATGAAGCAACTTGTGAAGAAATGTTTTAGGAGTGCATCTCTTTCTCTCTCCCTCACTCACATTTTTTTTTTTTCAAAGCACTCAATACAAAAATGTAAAGTAACTTGTCATTTGAGTAACTTTATAACAAAGTGCTTTTTTACTATTACTCAGGTAGGTTTTCCAATTGGAATATTTACTTTTACTCAAGCAGATTTTGAAGGAAGTAATTGTACTTTTACTTGAGTATAGATTTTCAGTACTCTACCCACCACTGCCGCTGGGTGAGGTCCAACGAGATGGAGCACTTGCTGGGTAACTTCCTGTAGGGCTGGATCCCCCAAGTTGATCACCGTATGTGTCCTTTGAGACCCCCGTTGATAAAAAAGACCCCAGGTCTATAGCTTACTTGTTACTGTCCTTGACTCAGAAGTTACCTATTGCATCACTTCCTTTACGGCTTCAGCCTCCTAATTGATCATTGTAGTATATTTTAATGCCCTCTTTCATAGACATGACACCACCACCACTGGGGCGTGGCAACAATTCTCCATATCCCCCTGGTGAAAAAAATAGTCAATACACACTCAGGCTGAGGAATGAACTAACTTGGTGTTTTGCTTTCACAAATAGGTTATCGGCTGTCTCACGACCAAATCTGTCTGATGACAATAAATGACAATAAAATGCACATTTCTAACTAGAAGTGTTATCAAAACGTGTTTTAAGGCTGAAACAATGTTATTATTGCATTTTCCACTGATAATCAAATGAATGTCCACCCTGTTTGGTTTTTAGCTATAGCAGGGTCCATATCAATCACCATAGCAACGAGAGAATACGTTGCATCCTAACAATTTTCTGGCGAGACCTGAAATAATTTTTGTAATTACTAACAAACTAAAGGTCATAGACAATCACTGAACGAGAATTATGAAAATAAAATACACCAATTTTAACACCAAATCTGTATCAACACATGGCATTTTCCACTTATTTCAGCCATGTTGTTCGTTTTTGCAGACAGGTCACGTGAACGTGGACGCAGGCCTATAGACAAGAACACACACACACACACACAACACGCACACACATTTACTTCTCTTAATTAATATCAGGTTTTCTTTTTGCCTGGGCCTCTATCTCTGTCCCCACTCTTTCCCTCTCTTTATATACATATATAGACACCGTAAATCCTCTAATATTGGTATATATATATAGATATATATCTATATCTATATCTATATAGATATAGATATATCTATATATCTATATCTATATATATATATCTATATATATACTGTATTCCATTAGCGGCCGGGTCTATAACATTGGCCGGTCTCGCTGTCGGCGGAGGTAAATAAAGGCCGGTCTCTAATAGAAGCCGAGGCTACTATTAGAACCAACGTTTTTCTTTCAATCACCTCGCTCTGGACTAGCACGTGAGACTTCAGTCACCGGTAGGCTAACGTTGTTTACCATGGCAGCTGCGGAGCCAAAGAGGAGACGAAAATTCGACATCAAGTTCAAAGAGACCGTGCTGGAATATGCTGAAGAGCACTCTGGGGAGCAAGCTGCTAAACAATTTAACATTGACCCGAAAAGAATAAGATACTAATAAGATAGAAAATGGATCTAGCCGCAGCAAACAAAAAGAGAGCAAGACTGCCAGGAGGAGGGAGAAAAAAGGTTAGCGAGGAGTTGGACACAAAACTCTGAGTGGATCCATTCAGTGAGGGACAATCATTCAGTGAGTGTCGAGAAAAATGATCCGAAACAAGGCTCTGGAAATCGACCCTACAGTGAGTGATAGAGGTGAGCGATTTCTGGCTAGCAGGGGTTGGCTGCAAAAGTTTTTAAACCGAAATGGCTTCGTATTGTGACGTCACACCACAATGGACCCAGATCTCCTCACAGAGAAACTGGTCTCATTCGTCGACTACGTGAGCAAGACTGTCGTCTCGAAAATAATTTCAGAGAAGGACATAATTGCAATTGCAACGAGACTGCCGTTTGGTTCGATATGGTGTCTCCCAGTGCCGTTGACGTAAGAGGGACGAAGAGTGTTGCGCTAAAAACAACACGAGAAAAGTCATCTCACTGTTGTCCTTGCTGCCAAGGCTGATGGCACTAAACTCAAGCCTTACGTCCTCCGGGGGCGTGAAGTGAAGGCAGTGCAGCAGGAGATCTGGAGAGCACTCATCGCCACATGACGCGAGTGACGACGAGATTACAGGGAGAGATGAGGAAGAGGAGGAGGATTTTTATGGTTTTTAACTTCAAAGTGTTTACAATGCACTACCGGTATGTTCGCTACATTTGATTTAGTTAATTTAGCCTGAATTACCGGTATTTGTTGTTAATGCTCTGTATGCATACCATATGTTATGGTAACTGTACTTTTTCAATAAATGAACCCAGTATTTTATAGGTTCAAATAGACACAAAATCTTGTTTTTATTCATTCTACTGGTCAAATAGAAATAGAGGCCTGCCTCTAATTCTGGCCTCCTTCCAATAAAGGTCTGGGCCGCTTGAGTAAAATAAAGGCCCGGGCCTATATTAGAGGATTTACAGTATATATATCTATATCTATATATTTATAGATATAGATATATAGATAAAGATATATAGCCCTGTTAGAATATCTGTATATGCATCACAAGAGCCCTGACAGTCGCCATTAACACGCTGGCCATATTCATGCCTACATAACTCAAGAGCCATACAATGGCCGTGCCAAACTAGAGATATGGAAGGTCCCTATTTCTACAGGAGACCATCTATCACTGGCATTGTGTGGAGAGCAGACTTATATGTGTGGAATGTGGAGCAGCTGATGAAGTAGAGCTGTCAAACAGAGTGCCGTAGAGGGGGAGTGGGAGCATGTTGTAGAAATGTAAAAATGGAGGAGATAGCAGGCTGCATGTTACTATGTACAGGACTAGAGAGTACATGTTACTATGTACAGGACTAGAGAGTACATGTTACTATGTACAGGACTAGAGGGTACATGTTACTATGTACAGGACTAGAGAGTACATGTTACTATGTACAGGACTAGAGAGTACATGTTACTATGTACAGGACTAGAGGGTACATGTTACTATGTACAGGACTAGAGAGTACATGTTACTATGTACAGGACTAGAGAGTACATGTTACTATGTACAGGACTAGAGGGTACATGTTACTATGTACAGGACTAGAGTACATGTTACTATGTACAGGACTAGAGAGTACATGTTACTATGTACAGGACTAGAGAGTACATGTTACTATGTACAGGACTAGAGGGTACATGTTACTATGTACAGGACTAGAGAGTACATGTTACTATGTACAGGACTAGAGTACATGTTACTATGTACAGGACTAGAGAGTACATGTTACTATGTACAGGACTAGAGAGTACATGTTACTATGTACAGGACTAGAGGGTACATGTTACTATGTACAGGACTAGAGAGTACATGTTACTATGTACAGGACTAGAGTACATGTTACTATGTACAGGACTAGAGAGTACATGTTACTATGTACAGGACTAGAGGGTACATGTTACTATGTACAGGACTAGAGGGTACATGTTACTATGTACAGGACTAGAGAGTACATGTTACTATGTACAGGACTAGAGGGTACATGTTACTATGTACAGGACTAGAGAGTACATGTTACTATGTACAGGACTAGAGGGTACATGTTACTATGTACAGGACTAGAGGGTACATGTTACTATGTACAGGACTAGAGGGTACATGTTACTATGTACAGGACTAGAGAGTACATGTTACTATGTACAGGACTAGAGGGTACATGTTACTATGTACAGGACTAGAGGGTACATGTTACTATGTACAGGACTAGAGTACATGTTACTATGTACAGGACTAGAGTACATGTTACTATGTACAGGACTAGAGGGTACATGTTACTATGTACAGGACTAGAGGGTACATGTTACTATGTACAGGACTAGAGGGTACATGTTACTATGTACAGGACTAGAGTACATGTTACTATGTACAGGACTAGAGAGTACATGTTACTATGTACAGGACTAGAGAGTACATGTTACTATGTACAGGACTAGAGTACATGTTACTATGTACAGGACTAGAGAGTACATGTTACTATGTACAGGACTAGAGGGTACATGTTACTATGTACAGGACTAGAGAGTACATGTTACTATGTACAGGACTAGAGGGTACATGTTACTATGTACAGGACTAGAGAGGGAAGAAATTCGGTAACACTTTAAATTAAGGTACACATATTCGCCATTAACTAGGTGCTTATTAATATACCTATTAGTAACATACTGGCCCCAGATTTCAACCAATATAACCTCCTAACCTCCTCATTTCACATCTAACAAACACTGGGACAAATGTAGTTGATTTCTGTGTTTAACTGAGAAAACGGAGTGGAAGGACGGGACCCTATAATGTTCAGCTAACTGTTGTCAATAATAAGTGTTACGAGAGTTGGCAGTGTGTGGCAGAATGGCAGTGTGTGTGTGTGTGTGGACAAGCGAGGAGAGCGAGCGAGCGGTAGCGTGTATCAGTTTAGTGAAGTAATGAACGAGTCCGGTTGTGTCTGTGCAAACGTGTACTGTAATGTTAGTGAAACTAAGAATAAAGTACCCAGCCTGTCAAGAATCGGCGGTCTCTTCATTCCGACCTATAAGCAGACCCACTGCCGGTCAAAGTGAAGGGTGTTACCCCCGAGAGAACATGGGCCCTGGAGGGAACGTCTCCCCTGTGCTCCTCGACTACGGTCTGGGAGCCGACAGGAAAGGTGTAACATAATAAAAACATTTTCTATATACGCGTGCAGCTGTGAACTCATGTATTGTAATTTATTGTATGATGTGTACTGAGGATTACGTTCACCACGAATGACTCTGGATGCCACTCAATGACATGCAAACGTAGACTGAAGCGTCATCAACACGCCCACTGGTCTGAAATGCCGACATCCTACTGCTCATTCACATATAAGGTAATTAACATTTCCGCCGGCTAAAATACTACCTGAGGGGTAGTCTTTTTCCAGGAGGTCCAACATCAGGATATGTCACACATATAAGGCCCGTCGGGAGAATAGACGGTTGTACGTCCATATGTGAAAGCAGCTCTTATGTAGGCAATGCTACACAAAGAAGCCGTGCACTTACTGTTGCGCAGTGTGTCTGTTTCACTGCGATTTTTTGCAACGGGTACAAATTTGTATGCAGTTGGGGATGCAGAAAATATTAGCAAATTGACGGCGTGCTATTCGCAAGGTTGCAGTTGCGCTCAACACTTTGCTAAATATGTTTGTGGCGTTTCCCCGCTTTTTGCCCCCTTAAATTGTCAAGGAAGGATTTTATTCACTTTCAGGTAAAATAAAACAGTCTTGAATTTCTGCATGCTGGGTTCGTTTCCCAAGTGATTGCATCAATGTGTAGCTTAAAATTCAATTATTTAAGACTTTTTCACTAAAGGTTACGGAATATTACACGTTTGCATTTGTAACATTCTACAGTTCGCTAAGTTGTGTCTTCCTGTTGTGGCAGACACAACAGGAAGATCCAGAATGTCAGGTTCTATATCAAAAAGTAGTAGAAACTGGAATAGTCATTAATTTAAACCCTTCCTACATCATCCTGGATGATCTCCTCTACCGTCTCGTCACCCTCCCATACAGAACCAACTCTACATACCTCCTAGCTTCCGCTCACAGTTACTGGACTACTTCCACAAAGATCCCCTCTCTGGACATCTTGGCACAAAACCTACCGAAGACTACAACATCTTGTCTACTGGCCAAAGCTGAGCTGGGATGTCAGAGAACATGTAAAAAACTGTTACACATGTCAACTTCACAAACCAGAAAACAAAAAACTTGCAGGAAAACTCCCAAACTCACCGCCCCTGGGAAATGCTGGGAGTGGATTTGATGGGTCCCTTTCCCAAAAGCTCCAAACAAAACGTTTATCTCCTTGTGTTTGTTGATTATTTCTCCCGGTGGGTTGACCAGAGGGGTGTTCCAAGAACGGAGGTTTAACAAACACAGAGTTAACGCTGAACTCTAGGTTGATTGATCCTGTGCCGACTAACCCAGAGCTGTCGGTTCCACAGCACCGGTTATGAATTAGTTCAATCAACACTGGATTGGTTAACACAGGGTTGTGCTCGTTCACGGCAAACCTATAAAGACGTGATGTATGGATCATGGAAATCCTGATCAGAATGGCGAAACGAGCCGCTTATTTTAGCGATCTAGAGCTCCAGGTTCTCCTGGAGAGTTACGGGGAGGAAAAGGCAGTGATAATGAAAAAATGCAATACCAAATCATATGCCAATCAAAGAGATAGCGCCTGGCAGAGAATTGCAGACCGCGTAAATTCGTAAGTGTCATTGCAAAAGCACTATTATTTGAACATTGACTATTTGAATATTTGAACTATGAATCTATTCATTGCCCATCTCAGTTAAGCTTTCTTAACATTCCTACCACATAATCTGTTATCTACAAAGATGTAATCCGACGGCCCCAAAACGAACAGCAGACCAAGTGAAAATGAAATATAAAAACGTTGTACAAACTGGTAAGCTTTTCCCACCATCGTATTGTCCTACATATTTGTCAGTCCGGCATTTCAATTGTCATATCATAGGCCTATTTGTCACTCCTCCTGCATTTAAATAGCCACTTTTTTTTTAAAGCCAATCGTAAGAGGGCCGACAGTTGACAGACTGGATCTGGCCCTCCAATTCCCTTCACCCCGGTTGAGGAGCTGGCCATAAGCATAAACACAGGGCGCCCTGGCATGGAGGGGGTACCTGGAGGTACCTCTTCAGAGAGTCCGGGTCCATCTCACACCGTCAACCCACTGGTTGAATGTAGGTTATTTGTATTTTAATTTTTGTATGTCTTTGAACACATGCAAACCGTGTGCATGTCACAGCGCAAATGTTCCAACTTTTCTTTTGTAGCTTGGTAGAAAACCTCATGTTTGTTGTATGCCTGTATATGTGGCTCTATTGTAAAACGTGACTAATTAATGAACTTCACAGATCAAGATGGAGTATTGCATTTGATGGACCCGGCTACGACTGAACATCCTCCAGTTTTTGTAAGTCTGGAAGGCCTATTTTTATCATTTCTGTTGTAAGCGCCTCTCAAACTACTCAGCCAATAGGCCTATAATTGCTCTTTGTATGACAGGATGATGACAATATTCCCAATTTGTCACCGGAAAGAACTGAGGTAGGCCTAGCTTTTTCTTGCCAGTTCCAAGTCATTATTGATGATTGAACTAAACAGTGTTCTCAAACTCACTTCTCTCTTAACAGACTGTGGTCGAGGAAGCGGCGGGGCCGTCTACAGCATCAAGCTCGCAATATGAGCACGTAAGACATATCCCTAGGCTACTCACTTACTTTATTGGCCAAGTATGTCGGTTGAATGTTAAAACAATATTTTCCTCTATTTCAGATGTCAATTAAAGAACTCTATCACGTCCATCTTCTACGGGAAATTGCGAAGGCAGATCTGAAGATGGATTACTTGAAGCTGCTGATAGAGGAAAAAAAAGAGGTTGGGCAGAAATTCAAAGTGGACATGATATTGCTATTCAAGGTAGCCTACTAATTATTATTTTCCCTCCCTCAGCAACTAAAGAATAAAAATAATGAATGAAATTTTTTTTTTCAATTTTTTAATTGAAATGATTTACGCAAATGTGCTCTCGCGTTCTTTGTCCAGCCCTTGCATCCATTTGAGGAATGTGTTCCTCCTCGAGGAACAGGTCAAAGGGGGGAGGCGTCTCTTTACGCAGAGTAGCTATATTGTGTAGGACGGCACATGCAACAATGACATCGCATGCCCGTTCCGGACAAACTCTTAGTCCACGCAAGCATTGAAATCGGGACTTTTCTATTTTAACACGGGTTCTGCTGTGTGCCCAGTTAAATGCTGTCTGTGGTCCAGGAGCGGGATCGGGATACGGGGTGATGAGCGTCGGGGGGTACGGGGTGATGAGCGTCGGGAGGCATGGATATCCTCGATCTCCTAGGAGATCCCCATCGAATTGCCCTGCGATCAAATACTAACTTTAAGCTATCTTGCACAAGCACAACAATTATGAGGTCTATATGTTCATAATGCAAACGCACCCTGTTGGAATTTATTGCTCAAATTGGATTCAGGATACATCCTGGCATCGTGGGCTGAACCAGGCCATTATAATAATATAATATAATACCTTAATTTAAAGTGTTACCAGAAATTCATAGTGAATGAATCAACCAATTAATTGAAGACGACAAAAGAAGACAAGACAAAATCAGAAGAACTGAAGTAGTAGGGCTGCACGATATATCCAAGATTTATCATCATCGCGCTATCAACGCTTGCGATAGACATACCGCAAAGATTACTTAAACTTCAATAAAATGTTTATTTTTTTTTATTATTATTTTTTCTTTATTTTAATTGTTCAATACCTTGATCTTATGTTAAGGGTTAAAGGGTGGGGACAGAGTGGGTGGGCTGGAGGGAATGAGGGAGGGGAGGGGGAGCAGGCTTCAGGGCAAGCTTTCACTGTGCCCCTGTTATACTTATGGATTCAAGGCTGCTCAAATCAATTTGCTTTTCATTTGTTTATTTTGGGCTACAAAGGTGCTTCCCCTGCAATGTGTACATTGATTGAAAAGACAAATAAAATTGATCATTAAAAGTTTATTTTAAGTCTGTTAAATTTTTGATTGTTTATCTTATGTCTTGTTGATTGTTTATTTGTCTGTTAAATTGTTGATTGTTTACTTATCTTTTCTACTTATAGAACATTTATTTTTTATTGCCTGTTTGCACCGTGGGTCCGAGAGGATTGAAATTGAAACCCTGAGTTTCTCCTGCTCTTAAGTTGAAGCCTGCAGACTGAAGGCAGTGGCAGACATGGCGTGTCCTTTTATTGAAGAGCCAGTTGATGTCGAGGCGCAGATACTCACAGAAATCTCAGTCGGGAGAGGATTATTAGACCCCGATTGGATGTTTTATCATTCCCTGATGAGTACCTGTTTGAGCGTTTCTGTTTCTCTGCACCATCAATCATTTATATAAACAATATTCTCAGCCCTCACATCGTTCACATGACACATCGTGGACACGCTCTCAGTTCCGAGCAAATTCTTTGTATTTGTATTGCAAAAGTGTATTGCACTTTTTTGTATAACATCGGTGATGCAGAGCACATGTCCAAGGCAACTGTCTGTCGGGCTGTCCGAAATGTGACACTTAAAACGGCTACTATACACGTTTGTAGTGTTCCCAAGTCACAGACCCACCAGACTTCTCAAAGAGTTCCACAGAATTGCAGGTATCAGTCTAAGCAATAATTCATTTATGTCATAAAGCTTTGAGACTTGAAGCACTAATCAGTCAATTTGATATATTTTAGGGTTTCCAGGTGTGATTGGCTGCATAGATGGCACTCACATTCCTATCATAGCTCCTTCAATAAATGAAGGAGATTATGTGAATAGGAAATCTGTCCACAGCATTAATGTACAGGTAGGCCTAAATAGTAGCCTTTAACATTCCAAATGAAATATACTTCACTATACAGCTAATTACTGCTCTCCACTGTGAAGATCATATGTGATGCAATCATTTCTAACTGACCCATCACCTCCCCAGTGTCAAAGAACGACAATATGCCTCTCATTTTATGAGGTCTTCTTTATTTCCTATAAGGACAAATGTTGTACAGTTAATCCTTTGTTGAAACAATTAAAAAAACATCCACCTGTGGGCACAAACACACATATGGAATATAATTGTTGAATAAATGGAACATTCAAGACATAACATTTATTTTGTTTCTCCAATTAACACGCATGTTTTTGCTGCTGCCACAGTATTTCTTTTCTTTTTTTTTAATATATATATGCTCACTTTCTGCATATGCGGTCATTAATATTTCCAACTCCACTGGGGAGAAGTAGGAGGATCGAGGCTTTCTATCACTAGTTTCCATGGTGAATCATGTTATGTGTTCCATTGATGAGGGCTTTTTATATCCTCATGCACAGGCTTCACTCAGGGTTACCTTGACTCAGAGTTGATTGAACTAAGTGTTATGACCGGTTCTGAAAACGAAAACTCAAAGAGTTTGACAGCTCAGAGTTGGTCAACCTAGAGTTGAGGTTTTAACTCAGAGTTTGTTGAACCTGCTTTCTGAAACGGGCCCCTGGTTATCAAAACGATTCAAGCTGAAGAAGATATTTCTTTCTGAAAGTCCAATCAAGGTACTTTGTAAGACATGTCACAAAGCATCAAGCAGAGGTAACACAACCAATCTCTACAGTCACCTACAACACAACCAAAGATTTAAATGAAGAGGTCCAACAAGCTAAGAGTAAAAACGCTAATGTTATGCCAGTTAAGTCCAGCATCTAGCTGGACTTAAATGTTAAGTCCAGCATCTAGCAGTAAATCTAAACAGACTTCAATTCAGCAGAGTTTTGCAAGTACGACCCCTTATGAGAAATCATCAAAGCGCCACAAGGACAGAGGCCATGGCATGTTTTTTGGCGAAGGAGATGATGCCTATGAATACAGTGAGCAGAAAGGACTTTGTCGCTATGATTGAAAAACACGACCCAAGGTATCAAATTCCATCACAGAACTATTTTTCTCAAGCCGCCATTCCACGAATGTACAACGAATGCCGGAAAACCGTTAAGCTGGAACTGAGTCAAGTTGACTACTATGCAAGTACAACAGACCTTTTGGTCTGGCATTTCAAACTGAAAACATGGTGTCTGGAGACTGTAACCTTCCCAGAATCGCACACTGGTGAAAATACAGCTTTTGGATTACCTGAAGTGTGAGCCAGCTGGAATTTACATGAAGATCAGCAAGTGTATTACCACAGATAACGTTAACGTTGTGAGGGCCACTGAACAGTTGGGTCAGACTGTTTTGGCCACAGGCTGCATCTGGCCATTGGTAAGTAGCCTGAAGTGATTTAAACTGATCTGCTTGTCACTGTAACATACTATAAGGTATGCTCTTGTAACATATTTCAGCCATAATATTCTCCCATAGCCACAGTACTGAGTACATATAACATAAGCTGTAACACTTGCGCATAGCCACAAGGGGGCAGCAGCTGATCATACATAGATGAAGGGGGCGGGCTTTTAAAGCCACAGAACACGCCCACCTCTACCTGCCTATTTAACTCGGACTCCGCCATCTTAGAATCAGAATCTCTTGGGCGGCGTATCGATTAGATGTAAAGCTTAGAGACGCTCCGCGCGTGTTATATACGATCCCTCTCCTTTTGTTTCATAGACGATAGACAATAGACCAAAACCTTAACCAAATAAAGTGAGTTAAAAGCGATCCTGTCTCGGCGGCCTTTCCTGGACTAAAATATCATAACACTCTAGTCTAAGCCTGCTAAATAGCCCGGTTTACATGGACATTTTTTAAAATCTGATTAAATATAAGCAGATTAAAAGAATCCGACCAAACTGTTTACATGAGCGGCAAATAAAGAGATCTGCATCAGCTCCATGTTGACATGTTTAAGCATTTAATCAGATCACAGCAGTATGGTAATGACTTCTAATGACCTGACGGTGACATAGGAAGGTCCAGTCATAAGTACTGTACGAATATTTACTTTTACAAACCTGGTTACTGTAACGCCGTAAGCAATGCCAAAATACACACCAACAACAACTGGTTCACTGAAACACACACACACACACACACACACACCACCTTCAACGCACCTGCCCCCACCCTCCTGTTCTCCCAAGCCCCTCCCCCAGCTGACCTGGCGATTCGCCCTCCACACTGATTGACAGGTATAGATGCACACGGAACAACTGGCACAACGGACAACAAAGTACATTACAAACACATAACACAGAAACAAGAGTCCCAGTATTAGACAGTAACAAGTAACCTAGGCTCAAATGTACATTACAAACACATAACACAGAAACAAGAGTCCCAGTATTAGACAGTAACAAGTAACCTAGGCTCAAATGTACATTACAAACACATAACACAGAAACAAGAGTCCCAGTATTAGACAGTAACAAGTAACCTAGGCTCAAATGTACATTACAAACACATAACACAGAAACAAGAGTCCCAGTATTAGACAGCAACAAGTAACCTAGGCTCAAATGTACATTACAAACACATAACACAGAAACAAGAGTCCCAGTATTAGACAGCAACAAGTAACCTAGGCTCAAATGTACATTACAAACACATGACACAGAAACAAGAGTCCCAGTATTAGACAGTAACAAGTAACCTAGGCTCAAATGTACATTACAAACACATAACACAGAAACAAGAGCCCCAGTATTAGACAGCAACAAGTAACCTAGGCTCAAATGAAAAGAAGACCATGAGTTTCTTTACTCTGAATCTTACTTCTTTGTTCCACTCTCAAGAGTCGTCACCTCTTGTTTAGGCTAGTCAAGCCCTACATCAAGCCCCTACATCAAGCCCCTACATCAAATCCTACATCAAGCCCCTACATCAAGCCCCTACATCAAGCCCCTACATCAAGCCCTACATCAAGCCCCTACATCAAATCCTACATCAAGCCCCTACATCAAGCCCCTACATCAAGCCCCTACATCACGCCCCTACATCAAGTCCCTACATCACGCCCCTACATCAAGCCCCTACATCAAGCCCTACATCAAGCCCCTACATCAAGCCCCTACATCAAGCCCCTACATCAAGCCCTACATCAAGCCCTACATCAAGCCCCTACATCAAGCCCCTACATCAAGCCCTACATCAAGCCCCTACATCAAGCCCCTACATCAAGCCCTACATCAAGTCCCTACATCAAGTCCCTACATCAAGCCCTACATCACGCCCTACATCAAGCCCCTACATCAAGTCCCTACATCAAGTCCCTACATCAAGCCCTACATCAAGCCCTACATCAAGCCCCTACATCACGCCCTACATCAAGCCCCTACATCAAGCCCCTACATCAAGCCCTACATCAAGCCCTACATCAAGCCCTACATCAAGCCCCTACATCAAGCCCTACATCAAGCCCCTACATCAAGCCCCTACATCAAGCCCTACATCAAGCCCCTACATCAAGCCCCTACATCAAGCCCCTACATCAAGCCCTACATCAAGTCCCTACATCAAGCCCCTACATCAAGCCCCTACATCAAGCCCTACATCACGCCCCTACATCAAGCCCCTACATCAAGCCCTACATCAAGCCCTACATCAAGCCCCTACATCACGCCCCTACATCACGCCCCTACATCAAGCTCTACATCAAGCCCTACATCAAGCCCCTACATCAAGCTCTACATCACGCCCCTACATCAAGCCCCTACATCAAGCCCCTACATCAAGCCCTACATCAAGCCCTACATCAAGCCCCTACATCAAGCCCCTACATCAAGCCCTACATCAAGCCCTACATCAAGCCCCTACATCAAGCCCTACATCAAGTCCCTACATCACGCCCCTACATCACGCCCCTACATCAAGCCCTACATCAAGTCCCTACATCAAGCCCTACATCAAGCCCCTACATCAAGCCCCTACATCAAGCCCTACATCAAGCCCTACATCAAGCCCTACATCAAGCCCTACATCAAGCCCCTACATCAAGCCCTACATCAAGTCCCTACATCAAGCCCTACATCAAGCCCCTACATCAAGCCCTACATCAAGCCCTACATCAAGCCCCTACATCAAGCCCTACATCAAGCCCCTACATCAAGCCCTACATCAAGCCCTACATCAAGCCCTACATCAAGCCCCTACATCAAGCCCTACATCAAGCCCCTACATCAAGTCCCTACATCAAGCCCTACATCAAGCCCTACATCAAGCCCCTACATCACGCCCTACATCACGCCCCTACATCAAGCCCTACATCAAGCCCTACATCACGCCCCTACATCAAGCCCTACATCAAGCCCTACATCACGCCCCTACATCAAGCCCCTACATCAAGCCCCTACATCAAGTCCCTACATCAAGCCCTACATCAAGCCCTACATCAAGCCCTACATCACGCCCTACATCACGCCCCTACATCAAGCCCTACATCAAGTCCCTACATCAAGCCCCTACATCAAGCCCTACATCAAGCCCCTACATCAAGTCCCTACATCAAGCCCTACATCAAGCCCCTACATCAAGTCCCTACATCAAGTCCCTACATCAAGCCCTACATCAAGCCCCTACATCAAGCCCCTACATCACGCCCTGCTGGTTAAAAACATGGCTGAAGCAAATGTTTACATGGTTTAATGATCGGCTGATCAGATTCAGATTCAGAAGAATCCGATTACTTAAGGTGTTTACATGATACATTTTTAATCAGATCATTTTTGGGGGGATTTTAACCTGATTAAAAGTGAGAATTTAATGTCCATGTAAACCTGGCTGTTTCGTAATAAGGTCTAGGCTAAGATGGGAAGTTATAGCTTCATTATTTCTCAATAATAAATAACTTTGTATTGCATGCTATTAGGGGTGTAAGTTATTTATTCTAAGCTCTGATACACACAAATTAGGCTGCTAAATAGGTGATTTTTCATTGTCTGGAATGTTGTAGGCCTACCATTGGTATTATTAGGCTAGTCATTATTGCAATTGTTCATATTGCAGTTTTTCTTAGTTGTACGTTTGAAGTTATACATGTCTGTCTTATATTTAATCTTCTGCCTTCTCCTCAGAGGAGGCTGCTAGAGATGATCGCATTGCTCGAGCAACTGGAGTTTGCAAAAAGTTGGGACATTTTTCCCATAGCTGGAAAGAGAAAATGGCACTGAAAGCAGCACAGCAGGAGCATAACCTCCCAGAACACTCACAGAATGGAGGGGACAAGGAGGGGATCCAGGCATAGATGATTGGGAGAGTCCTTGAGCAGCACCGGGCTTTATCTGCCATCAGAAGACAGAAAGTCAAGGCGTTGGTTCCCACCTGGCAGGACCTTGATGGGCTGGAGTCTGTAAACCAGGCAGTACAGCCTCGGCTAGAGTTTACAGATGCACGCTCAGGTGAGAGTTATGTACGTGTTTCATACCTGAAACCAGTTCTTCATCTGATCAATACATCTGTTCTTGCAGAGAAAGAAGAAGATTCTGACTTAACAAAATCCATAAAGATGAAAATTCTGAACTACATGAACTCTAAATATGACAACCCAACAACCCAAGAACTTGGAGACATGGCGCTTCATGATCCCAGATTCAAAGGAAGCTACATTAACAGCGAAAAGGTTGCAGACATTAAGACCAGAGTGATGTCAGAAATGGAGGCAACAGCAAAGGTGATTGGATAATTATAATGTTCATTTCACACATATTGCGTGATCTTAAATCACACTGGGACGCAGAGCATGGATCACCTAGCAGCACTTTGAAGAAAGCAAAGAAATCACTGGGCAGGTTCGTCAAGACGGCCCCGATCCCCGTCCCGTCGTCTGTGCGATCGGAACGAGCGGACGGGGGGGAGCCGAGTGGACCGTCGGGGTAAGGGACGAACGCACCAGACCGCACTAACGCCGGCACGCCTCCCCACAGAGCTGAGCGGGAGGAGCCGGGAGCGAGAGCCACGCCGACCTCACTGACGGACCAGAACCAGAGACGCCTCCCCTGTTGCCCCGTTGTGGAAGAGCCGACATTACTTTAGGAGTTTCCTTTCTTTTGAGTGAGCTGCACGAAATAAAACCGTTAAAACCTGCTTGAGTGTGTGATTCAGGAAATCCCAGCTGCCGACGATCAGGGTTGACACACACACACACACACACACACACACACACACACACACACACACACACACACACACACACACACACACACACACACACACACACACACACACACACACACACACACACACACACACACACACACACACACACACCTGGTTCAGATGGACAGTTGTTGGGGGACATGTGCCTCCTTTGGTGTACAACCTCTATACTTAATATCTATAATATTAAACCCCACATCATCAGCTTATTTGTTTTGTGATGAAACATTGAGCCATTGGTTTACATAATGCTTTATGTTGTAGGGAGGAAGGTGTGTGTGTGGAGAACGCACACATGCACTGTTTCGACCCCAATTAGGGGGTTTTGCTAACCGGTACCAGATGTACCGGTTAGCAAAAAGGTTTATTGTTGTGAAAAATAACAAGAACCACGTTCCCAAAAGGGGAAGCACTAAACAAAACCACTACTTCAAACCCAACTAAATACTCCCCTACTACTCACTACCAGATCACAACCAACAGCTCCCACACAACTGGATGACTGCTGAACTGCTCCAAGGCCCTGGGCGCCTGTCTGCTCCCAGCTTATATCAGGTGAGCACAGGTGCACTCAATGTCCTGATTGCTAGGGTTGCAATCAGAAAGGGGGGGAAGGGCATCACCCTGGGGAGAGAACACCGTGGAACACAAACACACCACGTCCGTAACAGACACATTGCTCTTTTGTTATTGCAAGGCTAGATGGAGCAAAGAAATGTTTGGCTAGTACCAGTTTAGAACAGATATTTTCAAAGTTTGGACAGTGAAAATTCTGAAAATGGCCAGGCAATGAGGATGGACAGCGTGAACGGACCAGTAGGGTTGCTAGTTCCATGGCTTCATAACACACACATTTCATTCGCCCCTCTCCTCTGTGTCCCCTCTAACTTCTGAAAAACATGGAGTTGTCCCCCCACCAATATCAATTATTATAAATTGAATGAATTTAAAATGTAATCGAAGCCGACTCCACTTGAGAATAATTCACACATAAACACTTGTGTTTATGTAAAGGTTTATTTTATTATCCTGCTCAGTGGTCTGAACCGTTGCATAAACACTTGCCGTGTTATACCTCTATGCCATTTTCACATATTGAATGTTACTGCATTTGTGGATGTGTGGCTCTGTAAAATGGGTATTATCTATCATGGCTTAAAAGTGATTCATTAATATATAATTAAATGGCTGTGTGTCTGTTACGGCAGATTTTTAGACACATTTGATATACGTGATATTATTGATGTCCCCTCCAGAAAATATATTTGTGGTCACCCCCTGATTTTGTAATGAGATCTGCGCCCTTGGCCAGGATGATTCTGCAGCGTCCTGAGCAGCACAGGGGCTCCACAAGGAACTGTGCTGGCTCCCTTCCTGTTCACCATCTACACAGCGGATTTCCAATGCAACAGCTGCTTTTTGCAGAAATGTTCAGATGACACAGCTGTTATCGGCCTCATCAAAGGGGGCAACGAGGAGGAGTATATGGATACAATAAACAACTTTGTGGAGTGGCGTGCACCCAATAACCTCCATCTCAACACCACAAAAACATATCATCAGGGGCACTGAGGGGGAGGTGGTCGCCAACCACAGGTACCTTGGTGTGCAGCTGGACAGTGAGCTGGACTGGAGGAGTCATATGGAGGCGGTTTACAGGAAGGGACAAAGCAGACTGTATTTCTTGAGGAGGCTAAGGTCATTCAACATCTGCCTGCTGTGCAGTGTGTCCCGTTCAGTGGTGGCCAGTGCTCTGTGTTTCACTGTGGCCTGTTGGGGAGAAGGCGCCCACACAGCGGACATAAATTGACTGGACAAGTTGATCAGGAAGGCTCAGTGGTCGGGGCTGAGCAATTAACGGCCCAGCAGGTGGCAGAGGCCAGAATGCTGAACAAACTGGGTTCCATAATGACCAACCCCACTCACCCACTCCACGCCCTGAAGGAGGTCACAAGCAGCACCTTCAGTCAGAGACTGACGGCACCGATGTGCAAAACCGAGAGATACAGGAGGTCTAGCATACCAGCTGCTATAAGGTTTTACAATGCACAAAACTAACGGTGCACTTTAATTTAGTATTCATTGATTGTATTTGAACTTTTTAAGTATGGAAGCTATCTGAGAATAAAAGAATAAAATAGAATAAAACCAGGTTAATGTTTGTTCTACTAAAGAATTTCCCTAAGGGGACATCTAATAAACTAATTAACTAACATATCCTACAGAAATTATTAAAAACTCAGATTTGAAAAATGTCATTAATTCATCTGAATTAAATACGAGTTATTATTAATTAACTTAATTAACCTTTTCATTCAATACATTAAAGTAAAGGTGTATTTTTAACAGGGTTTTATCGTGTTGCTTGGCAGATCTGCTCTAGGCTAAGTTGTTATTAAGTGCTGCAAATTTTAGCACAGGGTTGAAACACACCCTTATATCACACATATCCTTGTTGACATCCTCCTTTATTCCTTTAGTAAGATTATTGTGAGTGCTGTCCAATATCTTTCAATTTCACTCACAGGGATTCGGATGAATGCAATCTGGCAGTAGATCGTATCCAGCAATTACAGGTTGTACTTTTATTACTATTTACTGTATATATAAGATGGTACTTAATTAATCTGTCAGGGAAATTCAGGAACTTCTTTGTATTTGTAAATGCTTTAAATTTGGATAGGAGTGCTATGAAAACTAAAATGCCCCACCTGTTTCTAAAGAACAAATGACACCTGTATCTATACAACTAACAGCGGTACCTGAACAACAACCATCACATTCATGTGTTTCTCACCACACTTTACTAGAACTGTGTGGCTGTGTGTGTAGGCGTGAGTGTTGGCGTGAAGAAGTTATTCTGTGCCACATCTGTCCCCATTAATCCAGCTGTGTTTGCTTTGTGGGGTCGGTTGTGTGTGTGTGTGTGTGTGTGTGTGTGTGTGTGTGTGTGTGTGTGCGTGTGTGTGTGTGTGTGTGTGGGTGTGTTTGAACAGTGTGTGAAGGTTGGAAGTAGGACATTCATTCACTTTCCTTCTCTAAAATGATGGCACAACCATTTGGGTACATGTTTATGGAGTGAGTTAGCACTGGGAACTGTTTTCAGTTGTTTATTCTCATTGTTTACCTTGATTAGACTTATACCATTGCAACCTCCAACAGAACAATATGTCAAAATGACACTATCAATATTTTATGAAAAGATAGCTTGAGAAATCAATGCATAAAACATCATACCTGGGGTAAATTGCCCAGCCGAAACACATAAAGCTAATCAGCAAAGGTGGCCACAGAATAATTAGGAGAGACAAGCCAGGAGAAAGAGCCATGTTGGGGCATGTGCTCTCTGGTGTCTCCTGGCTCATCCAGAAGAGACCCGCCATGATAGCACCAACATGAAATATGTGTTACGTTTGTATATATTATATACAGGGATGAAATATAGATGTGTTACGTTTGTATATATTATATACAGGGATGAAATATAGATGTGTTACGTTTGTATATACAGGGATGAAATATAGATGTGTTATGTTTGTATATATTATATACAGGGATGAAATATAGATGTGTTACGTTTGTATATATTATATACAGGGATGAAATATAGATGTGTTATGTTTGTATATATTATATACAGGGATGAAATATAGATGTGTTACGTTTGTATATATTATATACAGGGATGAAATATAGATGTGTTACGTTTGTATATATTATATACAGGGATGAAATATAGATGTGTTATGTTTGTATATATTATATACAGGGATGAAATATAGATGTGTTATGTTTGTATATATTATATACAGGGATGAAATATAGATGTGTTATGTTTGTATATATTATATACAGGGATGAAATATAGATGTGTTATGTTTGTATATATTATATACAGGGATGAAATATAGATGTGTTACGTTTGTATATATTATATACAGGGATGAAATATAGATGTGTTACGTTTGTATATATTATATACAGAGATGAAATATAGATGTGTTACGTTTGTATATATTATATACAGGGATGAAATATAGATGTGTTACGTTTGTATATATTATATACAGGGATGAAATATAGATGTGTTACGTTTGTATATATTATATACAGGGATGAAATATAGATGTTATGTTTGTATATATTATATACAGGGATGAAATATAGATGTGTTATGTTTGTATATATTATATACAGGGATGAAATATAGATGTGTTACGTTTGTATATATTATATACAGGGATGAAATATAGATGTGTTACGTTTGTATATATTATATACAGGGATGAAATATAGATGTGTTACGTTTGTATATATTATATACAGGGATGAAATATAGATGTGTTATGTTTGTATATATTATATACAGGGATGAAATATAGATGTGTTACGTTTGTATATATTATATACAGGGATGAAATATAGATGTGTTACGTTTGTATATATTATATACAGGGATGAAATATAGATGTGTTACGTTTGTATATATTATATACAGGGATGAAATATAGATGTGTTATGTTTGTATATATTATATACAGGGATGAAATATAGATGTGTTACGTTTGTATATATTATATACAGGGATGAAATATAGATGTTATGTTTGTATATATTATATACAGAGATGAAATATAGATGTGTTACGTTTGTATATATTATATACAGGGATGAAATATAGATGTGTTATGTTTGTATATATTATATACAGAGATGAAATATAGATGTGTTATGTTTGTATATATTATATACAGAGATGAAATATAGATGTGTTACGTTTGTATATATTATATACAGAGATGAAATATAGATGTGTTACGTTTGTATATATTATATACAGAGATGAAATATAGATGTGTTACGTTTGTATATATTATATACAGGGATGAAATATAGATGTGTTATGTTTGTATATATTATATACAGGGATGAAATATAGATGTTATGTTTGTATATATTATATACAGGGATGAAATATAGATGTGTTACGTTTGTATATATTATATACAGGGATGAAATATAGATGTGTTACGTTTGTATATACAGGGATGAAATATAGATGTGTTACGTTTGTATATATTATATACAGGGATGAAATATAGATGTTATGTTTGTATATATTATATACAGGGATGCAAAGGGTTAGGGAGAGCTACCCGAAGCCGGAAAAAAAGATGCCATCTAGAGCAGGGCCAGAGCTACGTCCGGATGCTGTTTGCGGACTACAGCTCGGCTTTTAACACAATCATTCCTGACATCCTCATCACCAAATGAGTCACTCTGGGCCTCCCCCGCCTCACATGTGCCTGGATGAAGGACTTCCTAACCAACCGGCCCCAGACTGAGAGACTCGGCCCCCACCTCTCCCCCACTCGCACGCTGAGCCCCTCCTCCCCACAGGGAGCCCCTCCTCACCACAGGGAGCCCCTCCTCACCACAGGGGGCCCCTCCTCACCACAGGGAGCCCCTCCTCACCACAGGGAGCCCCTCCTCACCACAGGGAGCCCCTCCTCACCCCCCCCTCCTCACCACAGGGGGCCCCTCCTCACCCCCCCCTCCTCACCACAGGGAGCCCCTCCTCACCACAGGGAGCCCCTCCTCACCACAGGGAGCCCCTCCTCACCACAGGGAGCCCCTCCTCACCACAGGGGGCCCCTCCTCACCACAGGGGGCCCCTCCTCACCACAGGGGGCCCCTCCTCACCACAGGGAGCCCCTCCTCACCACAGGGAGCCCCTCCTCACCACAGGGAGCCCCTCCTCACCCCCCCCTCCTCACCACAGGGAGCCCCTCCTCACCACAGGGAGCCCCTCCTCACCACAGGGGGCCCCTCCTCACCACAGGGGGCCCCTCCTCACCACAGGGAGCCCCTCCTCCTCACCACAGGGAGCCCCTCCTCCTCACCACAGGGAGCCCCTCCTGTACCGTCTCTACACCCACGGCCGCAGTCCGGCCCACAACAACAACCTCATCGTCAAATGAGCTGACGACACCACCGTGGTAGACTCATCTCACAGGGAGATGAAGCAGTCTACACAGAGGAAGTCCTGAAGTTGGCAGCCTGGTGTTCAGACAACAACCTAGCTCTGAACACCAAGGAAACCAAGGAAACCATCGTGGCCTTCAGAGGGCACAGCCCCGACCCAGCCCCCCTGTACATCAACGGCGAGTGTGTGGAGAGGGTCCAAACCTTCCGGTTTCTCGGCGTCCTCATCTCCGCTGACGTCTCGTGGACAGACACCATCACAGCGATCGTCAAGAAGGCTCAGCAGTGGCTGTGCTTCCTGAGGGTCCTCAGGAAGCACAACCTGGACTCCAATCTCCTGCTGGCCTCGTACCGCTCGTCCATCGAGAGCCCGCTGACGTACTGCATTACCACATGGTACGGTAGCTGCACCTCCGCAGACAGGCAGAGGCTCCAGAGGGGGGTTAAGGCAGCACTAAAGATCACCGGCTGCCCTCTCCCCGCCCTGATGAACGTTTACACCTCCCGCTGCCTCAGCAGGGCAAAAAATAGAATCAAGGACAGCTCCCACCCTGGGTCTGCCCTGTCTGACCTGCTGCCCTCAGGTGCATCAAAACAAGGACCAACAGACTCAAGAACAGTTTCTCCCCAAGAGCCATTACCACCCTGAACCCACACATGCACTGACCTCATAACCGTGCAATATCTGTATACTGTGCTATATCATTACTCTCTTTTTCTTTTCTATTCCGTCATAATGTGTATTTTCAATGTGCAATAACCCAACAGTATTACTATTTAGTGTATTTGTATTTAGTGTATTGTTTATTGTGTATTTATATATTTTTTCTATGCACTGAGAGGGAGATGCTTTTAATCTCATTGTACTTGTATAGTGACAAATAAAGGCATTCTATTCTATTCTATTAGTTATCATATGAGCGTGACAGCGGTAAGGCCTTTAATTGGTCAGCCTGAAGGCTGGTTTTTACTCTAGACTTTAGGCCCTCTCTGTCGTTAGAGGCCCTCTGTCGTTAGAGGCCCTCTCCGTCGTTAGAGACCCTCTGTCGTTAGAGGCCCTCTCCGTCGTTAGAGGCCCTCTCTGTCGTTAGAGGCCCTCTCCGTCGTTAGAGGCCCTCTCCGTCGTTAGAGGCCCTCCGTCGTTAGAGGCCCTCTCCGTCGTTAGAGGCCCTCCGTCGTTAGAGGCCCTCTCCGTCGTTAGAGGCCCTCTCCGTCGTTAGAGGCCCTCTGTCGTTAGAGGCCCTCTCCGTCGTTAGAGGCCCTCCGTCGTTAGAGGCCCTCTCCGTCGTTAGAGGCCCTCCGTCGTTAGAGGCCCTCTCCGTCGTTAGAGGCCCTCTCCGTCGTTAGAGGCCCTCTGTCGTTAGAGGCCCTCTCCGTCGTTAGAGGCCCTCTCCGTCGTTAGAGGCCCTCTCTGTCGTTAGAGGCCCTCTCCGTCGTTAGAGACCCTCTCCGTCGTTAGAGGCCCTGACTTTAGCGTGTAAAAGTGACTTTTACTTTCAAGTTTTCTTTCATTTTTTATTGATCAAATGTGTCAAATAATTTGGACCCCACCTCCACCCCTCTTTAACGGAACTCAATATAGAAGTTCATGTTCATGTTCATGTTCGGAAGCATGGAATGCAAGGAAGCATGCAACGTTGAAAGATGTTTGAATTACTTGACACTTACGTGGAGAGGCACTTTGTCCAGGGCATGATGTGCATTTCACCATTACACTCGTTCCTTACATTTCTTTGAGGGAAAAGTAATCCAATCCACTTCTATTTAAAAAGGGCTTTTTTTGGATTATTTGCGCTCACCATTCCTGTTTCTCGTTGACTCACTTGTGTCGTTGTGTGTCCAACTATGCGTGTTTTCCAGTTTTGCCGAACTCTGATTGGCTTACCGTGACATGTTACTCTACCTCAGCCAATCGTCATCATTAATGCGATCGTCTAGTGCCCACTGACCAAGGAAGAACATTAAAGAGAGAGATAGAGATCTAGTTGGTCTGATGAAAAAACTTCTTCAATTATAGTAACATGCTGCGTTTTTTGGAAGTAATGGTAACAGCGTTGTAATGATGGGAAGAGTAATCAATTAGATTGCTCACCGATCAACCCCCCCCCCCGAACCACACAGGTCCCCAAAATTGATGATAAAAAAGAGACTGGTGCCAAAAAGCGCGCAGTTTGCATGTCTGTATATATGAAGTCAGCCCATACTTAATACATACAATGTCTGTATATATTAAGTCAGCCCATACTTAATATATACAATGTCTGTATGTATTAAGTCAGCCCATACTTAATGTCTGTCCTACAATTAAGGCAAGGATATAACATAAGATGATACTTATCTTACTTTATCCAACGGGAAATTAAATAATATAAATTTGTGTCTAGACAACATGTAAGGCCTCTATCTATAACAACAACTAACCCACTAACGCCTAAACGACTACTAACACATTCAGTGTTTGAGTTCTGTCTGTATTATTAAGACTACATTTAGCAAATATATTCTACACAAAATATATAAAAATAGAGAGTAAATGTTCTCTGGGTGGAGCCCGTGAGGACACTTGTTTGTGTGAACATGTGAAACACACGTGCTGCTACGCCCTGACGCCCAGCCTTATGGCTGTAACACACGTGCTGCTACGCCCTGACGCCCAGCCTTATGGCTGTAACACACGTGCTGCTACGCCCTGACGCCCAGCCTTATGGCTGTAACACACGTGCTGCTACGCCCTGACGCCCAGCCTTATGGCTGTAACACACGTGCTGCTACGCCCTGACGCCCAGCCTTATGGCTGTAACACACGTGCTGCTACACCCTGACGCCCAGCCTTATGGCTGTAACACACGTGCTGCTACGCCCTGACGCCCAGCCTTATGGCTGTAACACACGTGCTGCTACACCCTGACGCCCAGCCTTATGGCTGTAACACACGTGCTGCTACGCCCTGACGCCCAGCCTTATGGCTGTAACACACGTGCTGCTACGCCCTGACGCCCAGCCTTATGGCTGTAACACACGTGCTGCTACGCCCTGACGCCCAGCCTTATGGCTGTAACACACGTGCTGCTACGCCCTGACGCCCAGCCTTATGGCTGTAACACACGTGCTGCTACGCCCTGACGCCCAGCCTTATGGCTGTAACACACGTGCTGCTACGCCCTGACGCCCAGCCTTATGGCTGTAACACACGTGCTGCTACGCCCTGACGCCCAGCCTTATGGCTGTAACACACGTGCTGCTACGCCCTGACGCCCAGCCTTATGGCTGTAACACACGTGCTGCTACGCCCTGACGCCCAGCCTTATGGCTGTAACACACGTGCTGCTACGCCCTGACGCCCAGCCTTATGGCTGTAACACACGTGCTGCTACGCCCTGACGCCCAGCCTTATGGCTGTAACACACGTGCTGCTACGCCCTGACGCCCAGCCTTATGGCTGTAACACACGTGCTGCTACGCCCTGACGCCCAGCCTTATGGCTGTAACACACGTGCTGCTACGCCCTGACGCCCAGCCTTATGGCTGTAACACACGTGCTGCTACGCCCTGACGCCCAGCCTTATGGCTGTAACACACGTGCTGCTACGCCCTGACGCCCAGCCTTATGGCTGTAACACACGTGCTGCTACGCCCTGACGCCCAGCCTTATGGCTGTAACACACGTGCTGCTACGCCCTGACGCCCAGCCTTATGGCTGTAACACACGTGCTGCTACGCCCTGACGCCCAGCCTTATGGCTGTAACACACGTGCTGCTACGCCCTGACGCCCAGCCTTATGGCTGTAACACACGTGCTGCTACGCCCTGACGCCCAGCCTTATGGCTGTAACACACGTGCTGCTATGCCCTGACGCCCAGCCTTATGGCTGTAACACACGTGCTGCTACGCCCTGACGCCCAGCCTTATGGCTGTAACACACGTGCTGCTACGCCCTGACGCCCAGCCTTATGGCTGTAACACACGTGCTGCTACGCCCTGACGCCCAGCCTTATGGCTGTAACACACGTGCTGCTACGCCCTGACGCCCAGCCTTATGGCTGTAACACACGTGCTGCTACGCCCTGACGCCCAGCCTTATGGCTGTAACACACGTGCTGCTACGCCCTGACGCCCAGCCTTATGGCTGTAACACACGTGCTGCTACGCCCTGACGCCCAGCCTTATGGCTGTAACACACACCGCCAGCGCAGCTCCAAAAAGAACGCTCCCATTATTTCCGACGTACTAGCCCACACCGCCGCCCCGCTAAGCTTCACGCCACTGTTCTATTCCCTAGCGTCGCTGCGTGTGAAAAAGCGCTTTTTTAAAGCTATTTTGTACATCCGGGCTTGATACAAGGTCCTGTACATGTGGAGGTTGTTGATACAGTAGATGAATAATTCCACAATGCAAAATGAATGAGCAATGACAGTAAATAAAGTGACTAAACCGCAAACAAAGTGTCGGACAGGACATAAGTAACTATGAATGAATGTGACGGTCATTGTACGCACAAACAGAGGATCACGGGCATCAGGGCCGTATATGTGGTCATAACACAACTGGTATAACGTAGGGGCGGCGTTTGACGTGCGTAAACTGCGCACCGCTACGCTTCGCCGGCGGTGTGTGGCCGGCTTTAGTCCCATCCATCGACCATTTCCCCCGGCTATTACCCTCTTCAATCTGCAATGCGTTCCCAACTGCATGCTTGTTGATATCCATGAAGATTCAGGCAAGTTGGCATTCTTCTAATGGAAAAATGCAATGCAATCAGAGTGCTTCCCGTCAAGACAGCTGATGTCTTCCAGGGCAAAGAAATAATACAAAAAGATTTCTATTGATAATTGCTTTTTCTCCCTCTCTGACATGCTCCTACAAAAGCTGTCAGGGATATGAGGTGTCTCTGGGTGTCTGAAGCCTTAGCCCATTACAACGTGGCGAACCGAAAGGACTCCATGGCATCAGTACCAGCTGCATTGGACCGGTGCAGTAAGTTTCCTGAAAAGTTAGTAAATAATGTTAAAGGTGACATATTATACCATCAGAGGGGTAGTCCATCAACCAGGCTAAGCGCAAAGCCGGGCTTATTTCGCTTAGCTGGGCTTCTTTCAGCTAGAGTTGCGTTCCATGAACGTGACTTAAAGACCGGGTAAACCAAGAATAATTATGGGTTTTGAGTTTATAATACCACAGGAAAATATATTATTAACCACCCTGCCAAATTTGAAGGACTAAAAAAATCGCGAAGTATATAAAATTATGCTTCAAAGTTGATGAAAAATGAGCAGTAACCCCAGGCTCAGGACGGTGGGGGCGTGTGCGCTGCAGGCCAGGAAACCACGCCCATCACCGGAGAGGTCCAGCCCCTCCCAATCTCAAAGCTGAAAATGGACAGCAGGGGGCGGGTTTATGTGAGTATGACCGCTTTACGTAACGCGGTCCTCGATGTAGACCCGCCCATTTTAAACCTGCACACAGAACATTCTCTGAGGCCTAGCTCCTCAAGGAAATGATGAATGGGAAAAATATTTTTTACATGTTTTGAGGGACACATTTAAGGCCTAATTAATATGATAAGAAGAAAAATACTGAATTTGGTTTACCCGGTCTTTAAGGGAATCTCTGCTAAGTAACCATGGCAATTTATCAGACCAAACTAACCTGGTCGGGAGCAGGTTAACTGTCAGGCTAACTTGAGCGGTGTTTCAGAGAAATCCACCTGTCAGCAACAAGTGTACCATCAGAAGGTTCCGCCAAGCCTAGTCCTCACAATTCTGTCATAAATGTACATATATGAAGTACAAACAGAGTATATCTTTACTAAATATCTAAGATTAAATGATGCAAATGAAATAATTCAATGAATTGCTATATATTAGGCCTATTACTGCGGCTATTTTTTCAACACATTTTTACACAAATCTATGTAGCCTATTATCGCATAGTCAGGAATCAGCAGTTAGGTGAATGGTCTAGCACTTGCCCTGTGATACGAGCGACCCAAGTTCGCGTCCAGAGTATTTCATAGTATTCTTGGCGTTGGCTTCATTTTGTAATTCCCTTTATTAATTTTATTAATATTCTTAATCCTAATTAAGAATACTCAAAGAAATGGAAAATAAATGGCATGAAAAGTTATTTGATGATTTTATATATTTATTTTATTTTATTATTTTATATATTTGATTTGATTTGAATGTACGTTGTATTTATTCATATTACTTAATTGTGTAGCATCTGCAGTAGCTAGCTATCACTGCTGTATACGGAGAATGGGGTCAGCCTGGTGATTGTTAGTACTTGCACTTGGTTCTATGAACACTGTAACGACAGCGATATATTGTTTCACTTCTTATGACAAATGTACTTATTGTAAGTCGCTTTGGATAGAAGCGTCTGATATATGCCCTAAATGTAAATGTAAATATGAGCAACGATGCTAATAACCAAGGCATCATTGGGGCCTTGTAAAGGGGCAATAGCACAAGAACAGTCATTCCCTCTTTATTACTCTGAATTAGTATCGTCTATTATTACAACGGAATATAACGCAAAACTACAAGTGGTAACATTACCTGTATTAACTGTAGCCCTGTGCTATATTTTAAGTTAAAAGGTGTTAAATGTTTAAAATGTTTTTTGAATGCATTATGCAGAATGTTTTATTTTCCTATGGCCTGTCTTTTATTTTCATTTGAATATGTACGTTGTTGGTTGATATCTTAGTATGACCTTTGAACCGGAGGGTTGACCTTTGAACCGGAGGGTTCAAAGGTCGGAAGAAGGAAGAAGGGGTGTGAAGGAAGAGCGTGGACGGCTAGTCCACGCTTCCACCTGCACACCCACACAACTCTCCTCCCAGTGAGGTAAAAGGTTCCCCGTTGTGTCGTCTGCTCATGTGAGTGAAGAGGCCGTTCTGTTCTTGGTCTCCACGTACTCAAGTGACGACACAGGCCTGCAACGCGGGGATAAATCTAGTTTGTGCCGGCATAGGACTCTGTTTGCTTTATACATTATTTTTCATTTTCATTTTGCATTTTTGCGTTTTTAGTTCATTGTAGCCTACACTCAGATGTATACTCATTAGGCATGGTGAACGACGAGAACTGATTCCCAAAAAGAAGAGAACTGATTCCTTTTTTTTTTTACATAAAACAAAAATATGGTCACGTAAATAAAAGATACAAATGAACAGAGCTTCGTCTCCCCTCGACTTCATATTGATTGAGTCTAAAACGTTCTCATATTGATTGAGTCTAAAACGTTCTCAAACCACACGTGTGATGCTCGAGCAGAAATTAGCTGTTTTCCCGAGCACCGTCACCGTCTGAGACCTTCTGGTGGTTTTAAAGGCTCCGTTTGCGGGCGTACCTCATATTTAAAAGCAAAGCGGTGAGGCCAGACACCTGAGATGCCCTGCCAAATGACGTAACTGACCATATGACTTAACAAACTGAACGAACTGAACGAACAAATCAAACGAATTGTGATAGTGAATGGAACTGAAAGAACTGATTCCCGGAAAAGAATCATTTTGCCCACGCCTAGTACTCATTCTTGCATGCAAGTGGCTTGAATTAAAAAAACAAAAACATTCAGAGTATGCAAATAATTCTAAAGAGGTCTACTCTCCATGCGTAGCCCCGCCTTCTCCAGTGAACCAAGAAAGCCGGCTCCTCGTCGAAGGCGGATTATACCCCCTGGTTCACACAGTGAATATACCCCCTGGTTTACACAGGCAACACAGTGAATATACCCCCTGGTTCACACAGTGAATATACCCCCTGGTTCACACAGTGAATATACCCCCTGGTTTACACAGTGAATATACCCCCTGGGTTTACACAGTGAATATACCCCCTGGGTTTACACAGTGAATATACCCCCTGGGTTTACACAGTGAATATACCCCCTGGTTTACAGTCAACACAGTGAATATACCCCCTGGTTCACACAGTGAATATACCCCCTGGTTTACAGGCAACACAGTGAATATACCCCCTGGTTCACACAGTGAATATACCCCCTGGGTTTACAGGCAACACAGTGAATATACCCCCTGGTTTTACAGTCAACACAGTGAATATACCCCCTGGTTTTACAGTCAACACAGTGAATATACCCCCTGGTTCACACAGGCAACACAGTGAATATACCCCCTGGTTTACACAGTGAATATACTCCCTGGTTTTACAGTCAACAGTGAATATACCCCCTGGTTTTACAGTCAACACAGTGAATATACCCCCTGGTTTACACAGGCAACACAGTGAATATACCCCCTGGTTTACAGGCAACACAGTGAATATACCCCCTGGTTTACACAGGCAACACAGTGAATATACCCCCTGGGTTTACAGGCAACACAGTGAATATACCCCCTGGGTTTAGACAGTGAATATACCCCCTGGTTTACACAGGCAACACAGTGAATATACCCCCTGGTTTACAGTCAACACAGTGAATATACCCCCTGGGTTTACAGTCAACACAGTGAATATACCCCCTGGGTTTACAGTCAACACAGTGAATATACCCCCTGGGTTTACAGGCAACACAGTGAATATACCCCCTGGTTTACACAGTCAACACAGTGAATACACCCCCTGGTTTTACAGTCAACACAGTGAATATACCCCCTGGTTTACACAGTGAATATACCCCCTGGGTTTACAGGCAACACAGTGAATATACCCCCTGGTTTACACAGTCAACACAGTGAATACACCCCCTGGTTTTACAGTCAACACAGTGAATATACCCCCTGGTTTACACAGTGAATATACCCCCTGGGTTTACAGGCAACACAGTGAGATTGCAGGGTCTGCCAAGCCGTGACTGCCTGGCTTGGCAGTGCGCTTGTTGTGTATTTGTCAACGCGTGTAGCGTAGTTTCCAGCAGTGGGTTGGTGATACATGGCCACGCCTTCAGGCCTTTCTCCCACCACTGTGTTGGTCATCCTGTGTGTGTGTGTGCCTTCAGACACACTTGCCTGCATGCGTATCTATGCCGACCGTCCTGTCCTCTGGCGGGTGAGATTGGCGTTAGAGTTACGGTTAGGTCAGGGGAAGCGGATGATAATTCATTCAAATCGATAAAGTAATCTTTAAAAGAGTAATGACCGGGAGTGTATCTATCAAGAGCAACCAGAAACATCTGTACGTTTGTGTGTGTGTAAAGGGAGGGTTTGCACGTAGTGTGTGTGTGTGTGTGTGTGTGTGTGTGTGTGTGTGTGTGTGTGTGTGTGTGTGTGTGTGTGTGTGTATTTACATGCTGTCCACGTCTCTGTTCTGGCCCCCTCACACACCACCATGTCAGTATTAGCAGCAGCAGCAGCATTCTCTCTCTCTCTCTCTCTCTCTCTCTCTCTCTCTCTCTCTCTCTCTCTCTCTCTCTCTCTCTCTCTCTCTCTCTCTCTCTCTCTCTCTCTCTCTCTCTCTCTCTCTCTCTCTCTCTCTCTCTCTCTCTCTCTCTCTCTCTCTCTCTCTCTCTCTCTCTCTCTCTCTCTCTCTCTCTCTCTCTCTCTCTCTCTCTCTCTCTCTCTCTCTCTCTCTCTCTCTGGTGAGAGAGAGGCCGGGAGGCCTTTGGACTTCACAGTAGCTTTTGACTCATTTTCTTGAAGAAAATACAGAACAATCGGTCAAAACATATAAAATAGAGCAAATTACGATTTAGGATGGCAGACATGGTAAAAAAGAGTGTGCATTTGACATGCTTAATCTAATTTATTAAAAACAAAATGATGTTTAATATGCGGCTGAAGGTCGGCTCTCTGTCTAGTTTAATGTAAGCCGGTAACAACGCAGTTCAACCCCGCAGCAGATGAATTGTTACCGGTTTATTGTTGCACAGCTCTCAATATGTGTTGTTTATTATATCATTGTTTTAATTGCTTGCCACCACATGGTTGAACAATGGGATTCGGTAAAAATTGTTTCAACACAAAAAAAAAAGTCAACGGCAAAAGACACACTGCAGATTTGAGAGAAACAACTACAGTTTGTGCTGAAATTGAAATAAAGCATCATTACTGTTAATTATATCATTGTTTTATATTTTAAAAGGAAGACATGACCATCATTTAAGTTGAAATTATTTGACTATGCATTTATTCAATCAATTTAATTATAATTTTTGTATTATTTTTTCTTGTTGCTGAAAAGCAAGCGCAGCAGTGTTATGTAGACTAAAAGTACACGTCCCAACTCGTTAGCACTAGGCTCCCTGCTCTCACTAATTAGACATGTGATCTGACGTAATCTTCTGAGTGCACCAGCGCTGCCTCCTCCGCTGGAGGGCTGCAATGTTTTGACAAATACTTACATGTTATTTTCCAGAGGCTTCTGTTAGCCAATGCTTTATGCCTTGATATAAATTATAATATTATAATGTTTTCAACCATTGCTAATCTCAGGGAAAACCATACTTTTAAAATGGGAACGTCCCGTGCAATTTTGTTGAGTTTTAACGGCGCAATTTCCCTTTAAACACTAGCATTCGGAAATACCAGTAACAGTGAGGACAGAAGTCGGAGAACTAGATAGCTATCCACTAGCTATCCACAGTTTGCCGTGACTTCTGTGGCTGAAGCTTTCCATGTAAAGCTTAAATGTACCTAGACAGGTAAGAGCTAGGACTACTGACTACTACTAGACAGGTAAGAGCTAGGACTACTGACTACTACTAGACAGGTAAGCGCTAGGACTACTGACTACTGCTAGACAGGTAAGAGCTAGGACTACTGACTACTAGACAGGTAAGAGCTAGGACTACTGACTACTGCTAGACAGGTAAGAGCTAGGACTACTAAATTAATAAATTAAAATCATCAGTATGAAAATTGAAGTCACCAGTTATAACTAGACAGTCAAAGTCTGTGGAGATGCTAGACAATAATTCTGTAAAGTCATCGAAGAAATTTGCAGCGTATGTGGGTGGCCTGTAAATAATTAATAGGAGAACTCTGGGGGAACATTTCAATACAACACAAAGGTATTCGAATGATGGAAAATCACCAAATAGCATCTGTTTCCCCTGAAATACATTTTTAAATATAGCAGCAACCCCTCAACCTCTTTTTCCAGATCTACATACATCAAAAAAGTTATAGTTGGGAGGAGCTGTCTCTATCAGAACGGTTGCACTGTTATTTTGTTCTAGCCATGTTTCAGTTAAAAACATAAAATCCAGTTGAGAAGTGGTAATAAAATCATTAACTAAAAAAGATTTGTTATTAAGAGACCTAACATTAAGTAGACCCATCCTGATGGTGTTGATAGGCTTTAAGGTTGATTTGGGTTTGGAGGAAATAGGTATGAGATTTGAGAGGTTAGCAGTGCGTCTAAGTTTCCCTTTGTTTACTCTCTTAGTGATTACAGCAGGAATGCAAAAGTTGCCATGTTTTGATGTAGGCAACCTTGGGTTCAACAGATGATGCAAAACTTCCTTTGTGCTGTGTCTACGGCTGAACCCTTTTTTGTCTCAGTAATAATCAGGACTACTATCAGTACAGGGAGGGGGGGGCTGGGGCGCCCTCCGCTTTGGTGTTATCAGACTGTGGTCATGACGTGGGGATGGTATCATTGACGCAGATGCAATTTTGATGCCAACATTTCTCAGTTTCTTAAATTCATCTGGAAAATCATAAAGGGAGGAGACAGTGGAACTGGAGTTGTCGTTGTGGCTATGGGAGAGATGAGGCTGGTGGTCATCATCAGCGGGAGACAGCTGGAGGTCAGAGGCAAAGGGGGGAGGCATGGTGTCGATGGTGTCGGGCAGGCTGTTGTCTCTCTTCAAGGTCTGTGGTCTGTCTGCTATCTGTGTGTCATAGTGGTGACACATAGTGGGGCAGTAGATGTGTGGAGGAGGCTGTAGTCTCGCTTCTTCTCATGGTGGGAGAGTGAGAAGAGAAGATTGTCCCTTAACAGTTTTGAGCCTAACCTGTTTGGGTGTAGGCCATCTGCTCTGAAAAGATATTTGCGCCCCCAGAACAAGTTGAAATTGTCAATAAAGCCCCTTCCTCTTTCAAGCCATGTATTCAGTGCAAGTAGACGACTGAATCTGTTTATTCCCCTGTCAACGGCTGGTATGGGTCCACTGATGAATGACCTAACGTGTAATTTGTCCAGTGTGTCCAATAGTTCAGTGAAATCCCTCTTCAGAAGTTCTGACTGTTCTCTTTGAATATCATTAAGTCCTGCATGCACAATAACCTGTGAGATTTTGGGGTTTTCCAATATAATTGTGGTTAGTTTCTGGTTGACATCACTAACCGTCACATCTGGGAAGTAGCATGTTTTGATCTTCTTACCGGTTATATCCTTTATGGTTGAGTCTCCTACAATCAGAGTGTCTGGTTCATCTGCTTTCTGTGAGATGGGCCCTTGTTGGCTTGAGGTGGCGGTGGCAGACGCATGCACAGCTCGACTCCGTGGCAACTGGTTCTTGTTCCGTCTCTGTCCCCACCGTCCGTCCGGACGCATCCTGGGGCTCAGGGGTGCACGGGTGGCAGATGCATGCGCAGCTGGCCTCTCTGGCAACAGGGTCATGGTCGGTCTTTGTCCACACCATCCGTCTGGACGCATCTCGGGGCTTAGGGGTGCATGGGTGGCAGGCGCGATCGTGGACTCCTGGAGTGGCAGGAACCGGTTCTTCAGCGGCATGGTAAACTTCAGCGATTGGCTAATCCGGCTGATTTTAGCTTTGGGAAGCTTAGCATTTGGCGTTGAGTGAACTTGTTGATTCACTTTGGAATGTTGTTTGGGCTTAGCGCCGACTCTGTGCCAATGAGAGGCAGTTGGAATTGTCTCTCTCTTGTCCAGCTTCGGGAAGGATACAGTGTAGCTTTGATCATCCTGTTGTGGATTTGTCTGAGCTAGCTCAGCAAACTCACCCATCGGCACTGTATCCTGGAGAAGTCCTTTGCATTTTTCTAATGCTGCTAGCCTCGTTTCAAATAAAGCCACTGTCTGTTGCAGTTTGGTGCAGTCTGTGCATTTCCCAGTCTCTGTGCCTGAGACATCCGAGTACAGAGGCATGTTGGCGATAGGAAAGTCCAAGGCTTTTGCTACGGTCTGATCCGGTAGTCAAAGTGCCAAAAAGTATTGTTGAATTGAGCAATTGAGGTTGACAGAAACAAACTATATATTCTTAAGTATTATGATCATGAAATAAAATAAAATAAAGTAGACCTGAACGATTAAGTAGTTTTTGCCACTGTCTAGCGGAGCTTCGGGAAACACGACCTCTCTCTCTGCTGTCTCTTATCTCAATCTAGGACTACTGACTACTGCTAGACAGGTAAGAGCTAGGACTACTGACTACTACTAGACAGGTAAGAGCTAGGACTACTGACTACTACTAGACAGGTAAGAGCTAGGACTACTGAATACTACTAGACCTGTAAGAGCTAGGACTACTGACTACTAGACAGGTAAGAGCTAGGACTGCTGACTACTACTACATACGACCTCTCGGTCGTATGTAGACTCCTCCGGCTGCTCTGCCGGTGGAGGAGTCTGCATACGGCCGAGAGGAACAATGGAGCGTCTGAGAAATTATATGGACCCAAAGTGAACTGACAACTGTCCGCTGAAACATCGCTTTCTCCTCCATGTCGCGTTTCAATCTGGACTTCAGAGAGTCAAAGCCAAAGTTAATTTCCCCCAATTCCTTTTGCCCATGGGCGAGATAAACCCGACTAGGAGTCTTTACTTGTTGTGGAAGTACCAGAGAGTCGGAGAACCCGACGCAGTCTGTAAGATTCATAATATCAGAGAATACTCCCGTCAGTTCAGCCGCGGCGCAATGAATGAATAAAGATCGTAGTTATTTTACAACCTTGTTGATGAGCAACATTTAGAAAAACATGTACTTTTAATTCAGCCTTAGGTGTGTTATGATATTTTAGTCCAGGAAAGGCCGCCGAGACAGGATCGCTTTTAACTCACTTTATTTGGTTAAGGTTATTGGTCTATTGTCTATCGTCTATGAAACAAAAGGAGAGGGATCGTATATAACACACGTGGAGCGTCTCTAAGCTTTACATCTAATCGATACGCCGCCCAAGAGATTCTCCTTCTAAAATGGCGGAGTCCGAGTTAAATAGGCAGGTAGAGGTGGGCGTGTTCTGTGGCTTTAAAAGCCCGCCCCCTTCATCTATGTATGATCAGCTGCTGCCTGGTTGTGGCTATACACAAGTCTTACAGCTTATGTTATTTTAGTTTAGTTTACTCAGTACTGTGGCTATGGGAGAATATTATGGCTGAAATATGTTACAGCCCCGGATGGGAGGAATCCCCCTTTGTGAACCGTTGGATAGGCTGGTGCTGGTTGTGCTGCTAGGATCCGTAGAGTATTGAGGAGAGGTTCTTTCTAGTTTTTCTAAGTCCAAAAGTCTGTTGTTCACAAAGGGTCTGGGGGAGTCCTACATGGAGTCCCCGTGGTGTAGATCTCTCGTTGTTCCTGCATTATCCAGCTCCTTTTATTTAGAAGGTTTAGTTACCTCCCCTTTTGTTATCTATGCAGCTGGCCCGTAACTCTCTCTCCACATACAGATGTATGAGAAGAAAAGAGTGGCTAGATAAAGATGAATAAAACCAAGGAGACTTCGTCTGAGTCTCCACTGATTGTCATGAACGCGCTGGGGTGTTGTCTCTAATCCCACAACGGTATAATGATGATGTCACAACAGTGGGCATGTGTAAAGAAAGGCCTCAGTGCAGTGCCAGCAGCTCTATCATCTCTCCTTCACAGTAGTAGTAGTAGTGCAGTGAGTCTAACGCAGTGAGTCTGATGAGCCAGCATTGTCTGGTCAGTTGGGTTAACACTCACTGGACCAACACGGGTCAAACCAACTCAACTAAAAGCCAAAACCAACCTTAACTAATGCAGTATAGAAAAACAATAAAGCCATTTTATATTGTAATTCCACCTCGATTATGCTTCCTTTATCCTCATAACACATAATACTAGATCAGTTTGTGTATCATTTGCAGTATCACTAGTTGGTTGAGGATTCATCAACAGATTGGTGAAGATAAATTATGTCAGCCATCATCTTCATTCCCAGTAGGATTTGAATGAAAGGACGTCACCTCCTGCTGTGTGGATGGACTCTTTCACCTCAATAGTTAGTGTGTGTTCTGATGAATCAAACAAAACGGACACTTACACTTCTTTAGAGCTGGTTTCAGTCTCCACACTCCACCGTGCTCCACACTGGGGGGAAACAAAGTGAGAGCAGCATGTTGAAACATTCACCTTCATCATCTGCTGTCTCCTCAGTTTCTACACAACATGAGTAAGTAATAAGTTACAGCTGCCTTTTCAAACCACTTCATCTAGCAGCGGCTTGAATACTTGTAGGAGACTTTGTCCCTGAGTGGTGAGCTGTCCTCTCCATACCTGAGAGTGTCCAGTCTCCAGCGTGGATCCTCCAGTCCAGTAGAGAGCAGCGCAGCTCCAGAGTCTCCTGGGTGATTGTAGCTCAGGTCCAGCTCTCTCAGATGGGAGGGGTTGGAGCTGAGAACTGAGGCCAGAGCTTCACAGCATCTCTCTGACAGATGACAGCCATTCATCCTTCACACAAAACAAACGGGTACATGTTAGAAAGTTTTGAACATTGAAATTGGGTTTGTAGTGTTAAAACTCTCTATGTTCATACATTTCACACTTTTGTTCATACGTTTTTTTTTAATATTCTAGTATTATGTATATTATGTTGTATGTATAGTTATACATGTTATTAGTGAACTTACAATGATTTTTTGGAGGTTTTGACCACTGGCATCAGCTTGAGAAGACCCTCCTCTGAAGCAGAGTATTTCTTCAGGTCAAACACATCCAGCTCCTCTTCTGATGTCAGTAGGATGAAGGCCAGAGCTGACAGTTGAGCAGAAGAGAGAGGTTTTGTTTTGTTTTCTGATGCCAGGTACTGT
Source organism: Micromesistius poutassou (assembly GCF_964030765.1). Classification (NCBI taxonomy): domain Eukaryota; kingdom Metazoa; phylum Chordata; class Actinopteri; order Gadiformes; family Gadidae; genus Micromesistius; species Micromesistius poutassou. The sequence continues at coordinate 766,722 of NC_140287.1, forward strand.
TCGATATCCTCCACTAGAGAACGGTCGTTCAGCTCATTTAGACAGTGGAAGAGATTGATGCTTCTCTCTGGAGAGAGATCTCCATTTATTTTATGTTTAATGGCCGCTGTTTGTTCAGTCACATCGGTCAGTGATGTCCTTCCTGTCTCTCCAAGAAGACCTTGTAGGAGAATCTGATTGCTCTCCAAAGAGAGGCCCAGGAGGAAGCGGAGGAACAAGTCCAGGTGTCCGTTTTCACTCCTTAAGGCCTTGTTCACAGCAATCTGGTAGAGGTAGTAATCTTCAAAGATTACTTGGGATTTTGATAGCAGATTGACACCATTAATGTCAATGAAGATATAAAGGGCAGCCAGAAACTCCTGGATGCTCAGATGCACAAAGCAGAAAACCTTTTCCTGGTACAGCCCACACTCTTTAAAGATCTGGGTGAACACTCTTGAGTACACTGTGGCTGCTCTGATATTGATTTCACACTCTGCCAGGTCTGCCTCATAGAAGATCAGGTTGCCTTTCTCCAGCTGGTTAAAAGCCAGTTTTCCCAGAGAAACAATGATCTCCCTGCTCTCTGAACTCCAGTCTGAATCTGTTTCAGCTCTCCCATGATACTTCCTGCCCCCCTGTAAGAACTGAACCCTCAGCAAGTGGATGTACATCTGAGTCATGGTCTTGGGCATCTCTTCAATCTGGGATTTTTTGAAGATGTCCTCCAGAACTGTAGCAGTGATCCAACAGAAGACTGGGATTTGACACATGATGTGGAGGCTTCGTGATTTCTTGACGTGGGAGATGATCGTGCTGACCAGCGTCTCCTCTCTGAATCTCTTCTTAAAGTACTCCTCTTTCTGTGGGTGAGTGAACCCTCTCACCTTTGTCACCATGCCAACACATTCAGCAGGGATCTGATTGGCTGCTGCAGGGCGTGTGGTTATCCAGATGCGAGCGGAGGGAAGCAGGTCGCCCCTGATGAGGTTTGTCAGCAGCACGTCCACTGAGGTCGGTTTTGTGACATCAGTCCAGGACTGGTTGTTCTGGAAGTCCAGAGGAAGTCGACACTCATCCAGACCATCCAAGATTAAGACAACTTGGAACAGGTCGAATCTACAGATTCCTGCATCTTTGGTCTCAATAAAGAAGTGATGAAGAAGTTCCACCAAGCTAAACTCTTTACCTTTCAGTAAATTCAGCTCTCTGAAAGTTAAGAGAAATGTGAAGTGTATGTCGTGGTTGGTTTTGCCTTCAGCCCAGTCCAGAGTGAACTTGTTTGTTAAGACGGTTTTACCGATGCCGGCCACTCCAGTTGTCATTATTGTTCTGATTGGTGGATCGTGTCCAGGTAACAGTTTAAAGATGTCTTCACATCTGATTGGTGTTTCCTCCTTGGCTGGTTTCCTGGAAGCTATTTCAATCAGTCTGACCTCATGTTCCTTGTTGACCTCTCCAGTGCCTCTCTCTGTGATTAAGATCTCTGTGAAGAAGTCAATCAGATCTGTTTGCTGTCCTGCTTCAGCGATTCCTTCCAAAACACACCTGAACTTGATTTTACGTTGGCACAGAGCAAGAGTTTCTAAATGAGTAAACAACAGAGGGGTTAACAGTCTTCATTCTATTCTGTGGTTTCATTACTTGTAGTCTGAGAAGCTTGTAGTTTCTAGGACTATTTTATGAATACAAACCATCTACACTTATTCTGATTCTTTTATTTTCACAGCAATATAATTGGTATAATGACAGTTATAATAAATTCTACTTTAGATGGAACTGGCTATGTAATGCCATCGTTTTTGTGCATCAGTGGAAAGTGACTTGCTATGCTGATATAACAAAGATAGTGCCTTAGTATAGTAGTCCCTTCCACCAAGTTATTCTGCTGTTGATCTGCAGTATAATGTTTAATGTTCTTTAACCTGATAGACACACAATAACCCTACATATCTGGATCAAACCATTTAACCTGATACCCCTACAATAATCCTACATATCTGGATCAAACCATTTAACATGATACCCCCACATATCTGGATCAAATCATTAACCATAACAATAACCCTACATATCTGGAATTTAACCCCCAAGAGGAAAGATATCTCCACATTGAAAAGTTAGTTCTATACTGTGCGTCAACTTATGTATTTCTTCTGTCTTCAAAATAAGAGTCTCTTACCGCCCCACAGTGTGTCGGCCAGTTCCTCCTGGTTCATCTCCATCAGGCAGAGCTTTGTGATGTCTACCACTCCCTCTATGGCGCGCCTCCTCTGCTCCTCCTTCTTACCATCCACCTCCTCCTCCTCCTCCTCCCTCTGACTCTCTGAGCATTGTGGGTCATCTGGGAAGCGATCCCTCCAGAGCTTCTTCAGCTCCTTGTCTAGAAAAGCGTCAGCCCTCTGGAACAGAACAAACATCAAGGAGAACTTTAGTCTGAACTTACTGAGGACATAAGAAGCATCTGTCCTGGATTCACGGCCCGCTGGTCTGGACATTTACACACCTTGATCAGCTCTGTTTGATGCTGCTGAGAACTGGTAACCTTTGACCTCTCCTGGGGTTGTCTGTGGAGAGAACACACACAAACACACCAACACACACGCACACACTACATTACAATTTTCCAAACTTGTAAACATCGGTAGAGTCTGACAACAACCAACTGGTCTGTTTGATCGTCCGTTTGAAACTCCTACCTGTCCTCTCTGGAGGGGCGTCCATCTTTAAATTCAGGAGGATCATCCATAGAGCTGTCACTCTTCATGGAGATACAGCTGGGGGAGTCTGCTCTCTCCTGCTGGACAGGATTTATAGACATTTTATAGAATCTGTATTTTAATTATTTGATCATTTGATCATTTATTGCAGGGCTACTCAACTGCTTCATTATTAGGCCAGATTACTGAAATATAAATATAATTGGGAGGGAGGGGCAGTCAGTTTATACATTTCTACACAGAACTGCGATATTCCTCATGTATTCTGTTCTTCGATAAATCCCTGCACCTCCAAAGATGAATTCAAACTGATTCAATTAATGAGGCAGACACATTGAACAATTTAACATGAAACATGATCAAATATGTTAGTAGTCTTATGATTCATTTCATTCATACTTTTTATATCAACAGTCAAAATAAATGGCCTCAGCCATAAATCAATCCAGCACCAAGTGATCATGTGATCAGACATTGGTACTGTTCGGACAGGCTGTTCTCCTCCACCTTATCATCAGTCTCTACATCTCCAAGGACAGCCAGCATGCGGTCTGTGAAGGGTTTCTGAGTTGGACCAAGAAGCCATGCAACACAGATGTAGATGACCAAGGTGATCTTCAGGGCCAGTATTGGCTGAATCCTCACCTTTTCTTAGAAGGTTGGTCATTTCCATCTTTAAACGTATTCATGGATTGGTCACTCTTCATGGAGACACTGCTGGGTCCAGGGGAGTCTGCACTCTCCTGCTGCTCTGGGCTTCAACACAACACACACACACACACACACACACACACACACACACACACACACACACACAGACAGCTTACTCAGACTAATGATGGAGTCATGCTATATGCTCTGAGATGGACAACAGTCCCAGACAGAGAGATCCTCTTCTTACCTCTTAGCTTGAGTGGTCTTAGAGGTAGGACCCCCCTCCTCTCTCTCCTCATCCATAGCAGACTGGAGACCTGGACACAAACACACACAACTCATTGAACACTTTATTTGCCTTTTGAATTAGATTTTGATTGAAGGACAGATTCCATCTAAATCAACTGGGTGGAGCATTAGCTCATCTATATGGTATGCTCTTATTAGCAGTAATATAACACTGTTTATTTCAGCATTAGGAGTCTCTTTCTCTCCCTCTATTGCTCTGGATGTGGTTTAAACCATATAGGTACTGAGTCCATAGCAGCAGGAACCCCCCTGTGAAAGTGGTTCAGTCCAGCCTCATGTTACTAGCAGGATTTATAAACCAGCCTCAGTTAGCGGTACACACAAATATTGAACTTTTTATTTAAATATTAGGTCTTTCAGGACGTCACATCCTTCTTTTCATATGGACTAGCATCAAGACAAACTAATCACTTCAGTATCAGACCCAAGGTTTAATTTACCAACAGTAAACCATTCAACTAAAGTTGTATTCCTCTAGAGTAAAATGTGTCTGGAAAATGTTGTTATGTGTAACACTGAACAGTTATATTAAGTCATTATATTAGACTTAAAACCTAAAGACAATATAAACCGTAGTAAAGAAGGCCTACCTTATCTGTTCCTTGTTGTGTTCCGCCCCAGACAGTATAAATTAATAAAAGTACAAATGTGAAGGATAAACAAAGAGTTTAAAGTGTTCTTAAAACAAGTAAAGAAGGGGAAGGGGATTAAAAGTGGATCTAGAAAAAGACTGAGTCTCAGGGCGGCGGACTGCAGAAGAGGGACGCTCTAATGAGGAAGCAGACGCTAACGTTTATTTATGTTTAACACAGAGGGCGTGTCTGTAGCTCCTGAGCAAGGTGGAGGCTTGCCATTGGCGTAGGTTTGGGCAGGAGTCAGCACGGTAGCAGCACGTCATTACCAATGTCGAGGAACAATCCAATCGTCCCATCAATCATTGTCATCAACCTGAAACACGTCTTGTGTCATGAACGTCATTTCATCCTCTCACACGAAGGGTTAACTCTGGAAAACATCTTGTGTCACTCAGGTAATTCCACCCTCTGATCCACAAAGGGTGAACTCTGAGCTCAGCCAAAAACCAAACCAACAGTGGTAACAGATACAGTCTGATCACAAACGTGCAGTAGCGATGCAGTCGCTGTAGCTTATTGTAGGGCCTTTATAACATGCAGTATGTTATTGTAGGGCCTTTATAACATGCAGTATGTTATTGTAGGGCCTATATAACATGCAGTACATGTTATTGTAGGGCCTTTATAACATGCAGTATGTTATTGTAGGGCCTTTATAACATGCAGTATAAGTTATTGTAGGGCTGATATAACATGCAGTATAAGTTATTGTAGGGCCTTTATAACATGCAGTATGTTATTGTAGGGCCTATATAACATGCAGTATAAGTTATTGTAGGGCTGATATAACATGCAGTATAAGTTATTGTAGGGCCTATATAACATGCAGTATAAGTTATTGTAGGGCCTTTATAACATGCAGTACATGTTATTGTAGGGCCTATATAACATGCAGTATAAGTTATTGTAGGGCCTTTATAACATGCAGTACATGTTATTGTAGGGCTGATATAACATGCAGTATAAGTTATTGTAGGGCCTTTATAACATGCAGTACATGTTATTGTAGGGCCTATATAACATGCAGTATTTGTATATTTTTGTTGCCCCAAAAAGATGAATCATTGAAGAGAAATGAATGAAGAAAGAATCATAACTCATTATAAATGAATATGTTACATGTACTATAATGTTGTTCACTGTCTGTTCTCTCCTGAACACCTTTTAGACTTTTAGACTGACCATCCTATGGGAACTTAGTCTGAAGGGAGTATCAACTGGGAGGGGAACTGGTCCAACTGGTTGGTTCCCAGCATCATTTCCTTGTCACGGCCTCACCCAGCATCAGAGTCTAATCAGTCTCACTCGGGTCAGGTGAGGCTGCCTCAACCGTCTCTCTCTCTCGCTCACACACACACACACACACACACACACACACACACACACACACACACACACACACACACACACACACACACACACACACACACACACTGAAAAGTTATGGAGACGACTCAATCTACGAATCAAGCCTAAAAAACAAAGAGGCACTTGGTGTGCATGTAGAGACACATTTCTGATGCCTTCTTTAGAGTGGAATGAAGAGGAGCATAACACCTCTTCTGGCTGTCAGAGCTCTGTCTGCTGAGGGTTGTGTATACAGGGCCTGTATAACTTTATACAGTACAGGGTGTGGCAGACGCACCATTCTGCTGTCGTTCCTTCTCCCTTCAACACATTTGAATGGATGCAAATGAGCTGCTGATGGAAATTGAATAGTAGTTAAATCAGGCTCCTCTCTCTGAGAACACTCTTTTACTACCTGATCCCTGAGAGTTGAACAGAGATGTATAAAGTACTAGAGACCCAGACTTGCGTAAAAGTACAAGTACTATATCAAAAAAGTGACTTGAAGTTTTCTTTAAACAGCACACTTAAGTGGAAGTACTACAGTATTGTATACAGTATACACTGTGCCTTTGCTAGCTCTTAGCGATGGCGGTACCAGATACCAATTTGAATTACATGTTGTACAGAACATATGCTACAAGTTAGGTTGAACTATATGATCTGAATTGAACTGAATTACATGTTGTATAGCACATATGCTACCAGTTTAGGGTGAATTTTATAATCTGCATTGATATTTATATTACACGCCACATATTCAATTAGTGGTATTTTAGGATCTGCATTTATATTTCATATTACACAACACATGTTCAACTAGCGGTACTTTAAAATCTGCATTGATATTTCATATTATATACCGTACAATCTATTAGTGATATTTTCAGACCTGCATTTATATTTCATATTATACACCACACATTAAGAACAATAATATTTAGTGCCTACAATCACATTTGAATAAAAACACATACATTACATATTCCCATTCATATTTTATTGATCTCCTGATACCTTCTGCTTTAAATGTGTTGACACTTAATACATTGAAACCTTTTGATAGATGATCTGATTGGTCTGCTGTTGTTATTATTGTTATTGTGGGTTTGGGTGTAATACTTAATGTGATTAAGAGCTACTGCAGTCCTCCTGTACGAACCGTAAGATAAAACACAGAGGGATGGATATGAACAGCGGCTTGAAGGACTGCTGAAGTTTCCCTGCAGACCGAATGCTTTCATGATTGGAAGTTGCAATTGGATCATCTCAACCACAGCAACATTTAAATGCAATAAACTAGAGTTTATTGCATAGAGTAACTGAGTTTGACTTGGTTTTCTGATAGCGATATAATATTTAATGCCAGAAATTGCCCAAAAATTTCAACCAATGTGAGTGCATTTGAAACTGTCAAAGCGAATCCCATTGCTCCATTTTTCAAGTCAAGCGAAACCACACTAAGATAATTACCATTGCATTTCCTTTTAATATTTCAGTGGATCAAAATGGAACTAAAAATATTGTGTCGAAATGCCCAAACGTTCTTTGTTGTGTACTTTCATTGAGAAAAAAGGAGCACATTATTTGTAATTTGGATAATGAGATTCAAATTACTTTCAGACTGAGAGGACGATGGATCGTATTAGGCTGAACTCGTTGGCATATGCGTCTACATATGTATCTAAATAACATTATAACATAACATAATAATAATAATAATTTAGATACATATGCGTCTACATATGTATCTAAATAACATATAACATAATAATAATCATAATTTAGATACATATGCGTCTATATATGTATCTAAATAACATTATAACATATAACATAATAATAATCATAATTTAGATACATATGCGTCTACATATGTATCTAAATAACATATAACATAATAATAATCATAATTTAGATACATATGCGTCTATATATGTATCAAAATAACATTATAACATATAACATAATAATAATCATAATTTAGATAAATATGCGTCTACATATGTATCAAAATAACATTATAACATATAACATAATAATAATCATAATTTAGATAAATATGCGTCTACATATGTATCAAAATAACATTATAACGTATAACATAATAATAATCATAATTTAGATAAATATGCGTCTACATATGTATCTAAATAACATTATAACATATAACATAATAATCATAACAACAATACTACTGAATGCTGTCCTCTCACCTGACATCACATGTGATGTTAACAACAATACTACTGAATGCTGTCAGGTGCACCTCTCACTTGACATAACATGTGATGTTAACAACAGGGTTGTCTGACCCCCTGCAGCCAGCTCATCATCACTAATGTTGAAATGCAATTTGATTAACAAATGAACTTAAATGTTAACTACAGAGCAGAGTTTAAAGGCAAAATGCTCTGGAAAAAAAGATGCTGGGTGCTGGGCTATTTGTCTAGTTGTCTAGTCTCCCACATTCTCTCCTCATTGGAAACAAGTGGAAATAGAAAAAACGATATGACTCTAACCTTTCAAACAGACAGACAGACAGACAGACAGCTATCTCCCCGGGGGGAGATTAGGTCATGGTAGCAGCGGTACAGTACAATCCGAGAACAGAACATTTCCACTTCATAACCTTTAGTTTCCTCCCTAAAGATGGATTTGGGATTTGTCTCTCACCGTTTCGGTTGTCATTTGGTCAGCAGTTGACTTCTGTCAACTTTCCCTCCAACAACAGCCAACGAAAGGTCACACAATTACGGCCCCACCCCTATGTCCCAAGACTGTTCTTGTTGTCTCCAAGCCTGCCTGCGCTTAGGTGAATGTCAACTGGTAGGTCACATGTTGTTTTTTTACACTTTTGATTCCCTGTGGGGTGCATCAAAGTACTGCTGGGAGGGAGTGGGGAGATGGGATTGAAGGGAGAGATCTCTAGCTACACCCTGACTACCCACTGTCTCTCTACAACCAGCCCTGACTACCCACTGTCTCTCTACAACCAGCCCTGACTACCCACTGTCTCTCTACAACCAGCCCTGACTACCCACTGTCTCTCTACAACCAGCCCTGACTACCACTGTCTCTCTACAACCAGCCCTGACTACCCACTGTCTCACTACAACCAGCCCTGACTACCCACTGTCTCTCTACAACCAGCCCTGACTACCCACTGTCTCTCTACAACCAGCCCTGACTACCCACTGTCTCTCTACAACCAGCCCTGACTACCCACTGTCTCTCTACAACCAGCCCTGACTACCCACTGTCTCTCTACAACCAGCCCTGACTACCCACTGTCTCTCTACAACCAGCCCTGACTACCCACTGTCTCTCTACAACCAGCCCTGACTACCCACTGTCTCTCTACAACCAGCCCTGACTACCCACTGTCTCTCTACAACCAGCCCTGACTACCCACTGTCTCTCTACAACCAGCCCTGACTACCCACTGTCTCTCTACAACCAGCCCTGACTACCCACTGTCTCTCTAGCTACACCCTGACTACCCACTGTCTCACTACAACCAGCCCTGACTACCCACTGTCTCTCTAGCTACACCCTGACTACCCACTGTCTCTCTACAACCAGCCCTGACTACCCACTGTCTCTCTACAACCAGCCCTGACTACAGGATTTGGGGAATGTGCATTTCACCCAAGTGTATCATACATGTTAGTTATACATGGTAACAGTGAATTGCCTAAAACACTAGTGCATAGTCAAATGGAAAGTTAAGCATCAGATTCAGATCTTATTCAACCACACTTGCGAACCAATTATGTTAAAAATGTAGCTGGCTTTAAGTTCACAAAGATAACGCTTTACCTTAGCTAACAGCACTGACGTCTTCCAAACAAATATGTTTATAGTTGACTTGAATAGTTGATAGCAAGCTAGTATCTGCTCTAACTATGCTTAGTGTGCAGAGTTCAGTAGAAAAACACAAGTTCTCATTTGTTTTAATTGAATGTTGGATAGAAATGTACCAATAAATGCCTGCAAATTTGCAGTCCTTTCTCGACATCTTAGTGAAGAAACCTTGTGGTCTTCTTTTTCTTTTCTAGATATGAAGGCGGTCAGGCGCATTGCTGCCACCCAAGGGTCAACCTTGCAATGGCGTAAGCTTCTTATTAAACGTGACAGAATGTGCGCAAGTTTCTGCAAATGTGCCGGAGGTCCAGCTCCAGTAGTGACAGGTACACTGCACACGCGGCGTCGGGGAAAACGTTCCCCTGCCTTTCCAGTGAGATTGACTCTCCTCCTCTGCATGCTTGACAAGTTGAACGGCGTCTCTGGGCGTTTGTTGACAGGGATGTCCATGCTCACAAGTGATCCACTTGCTCGCCATATTTCAACAAGATCTCGTATTAAAAGCTATACAGTGTACAGAGAAACATATGAACCATACGAACATCGTTGTTATGACATATACTGAAATAAAGAAAGCAAAGAGATGACACCATACACACAGGCATGCGCTGACCTTCATGGTCAGTACAAATCACAAATGTTTTTAAGATACATTGTGAACAGCTGATTCTAATTGCACAAACACACACGCACATTCACACACGCACGCACAAGTGAAAGGCAACCCCTGTGTATATTACAGTAGTTTGTAGGTTGTTTGGATGGTGGCTCCCTAGCTATTATCTGGCTAATTGATTTATTTTAGCAGCGTTTTCTGCTGGTCTTTGATTGGCCCACTGGCCGACTGCCTGGCGCCGTTTGAGTTCAGTGACTCATGAGCGCAGTCATTCATGGGTGGCTGACTGGTTTAATGACTGGTCGTGAAATAAGAAGATGCAGTGTGTCCAAAGGTGACATTTTGCTTTTCAAAGCAAACAATGAATTATGTGTAAACACACACACACACACAGCATTTCATGTATATTGAGGTCTACCTATGCATTGTGACACCACACACACACCCCAGGAACAGACTGATCCCAACCCCTGCCTTCCATTTACTCCCACACTCCCATTGGTTTGATCCTGACCCAGTAGCCCCTCCAGAGCGCCGGCATGTCCTACTCTGTCCATCACAGAGAGACTGGATGGAGGCAGAATAGATCAAATGAATGGATAATGATAAACCAGAGATCATTGGTATGCAAGAGCCACAGCGTCACGGCAGGGAGAGACTAAATTGAAACGTCGTTTTGTATTCGTTAGAAATATTTCTGTGTCTGTGTTTATCATCGTATTAAATGATCCAGTATTTGTATGCACATAACTCATATTCCTGCTTGTTTGTCAGATTAGTCACAGTGTGTGTGTGTGTGTGTGTGTGTGTGTGTGTGTGTGTGTGCGTTCCCATATTAATGTTGATGGCGCGTGCGGGGCCAGGTGTCTCATTATGGGGTCTTCCTGAACCATGCCCATATTTGATTTGATTTTATTTGTGATATACACCGCCAGAAAAAAAGTTGATGGATAAATCACTCAATAAAACAGAAATCTCCTGGACTTTCCTTCTGTGCATCCAATTCAAAATCTCATTCATTTTGTATGAATGACATTTCATTATTGTAGTTCAGCTGCTCTTCTCTACACCGTTTATTTGGAATTTATTTTCAAAGGGCTCGGCAATGCAATTACTGGGACAATTACCACCAGATCTTCAGAGAACACATTCACAGAAACACAAAGAACACATTCACAGACACACACAGACACACAAAGAACACATTCACAGACACACACACAGAGAACACATTCACAGAAACACAAAGAACACATTCACAGACACACAAAGAACACATTCACAGACACACACACACACAGAGAACACATTCACAGACACACAGAGAACACATTCACAGACACACACAGACACAGACACACACAGAGAACACATTCACAGACACACACAGAGAACACATTCACAGACACACACACACACAGAGAACACATTCACAGACACACACATTCACAGACACACACATTCACAGAGAACACATTCACAGACACACACACACAGAGAACACATTCACAGACACACACAGACACAGAGAACACATTCACAGACACACACATTCACAGACACACACATTCACAGAGAACACATTCACCGACACACACACACAGAGAACACATTCACAGACACACACAGACACAGACACACACAGAGAACACATTCACAGACACAGACACACACAGAGAACACATTCACAGACACACACAGAGAACACATTCACAGACACACATTCACAGACACACATTCACAGACACACACAGACACAGAGAACACATTCACAGACACACACATTCACAGACACACACATTCACAGACACACACATTCACAGACACACACATTCACAGAGGACACATTCACAGAGAACACATTCACAGACACACATTCACAGACACACATTCACAGACACACACATTCACAGAGAACACATTCACAGACACACATTCACAGAGAACACATTCACAGACACACACAGAGAACTGCCTATGGATGTGTTGCTAAGAGAGGCACCATAGTGTGTTTCCCTCATGAATGGCTTGGGTTAATACTAGGGTTAATACTAGGGTAATACTTGGGTTAATACTTGGGTTAATACTAGGGTTAATACTAGGGTAATACTTGGGTTAATACTTTATATATATATAGTTATTATTGATTGTAATGTTTTGGGTTTAGCTGTCAGCTCATTCAGATTGTTTTAATGCTGTTTTGCTGAAGGTGACATGAAAGGATATCAGAGTAAACAGTGCTCAATAACCAAATTGTTGGATTCTGGGCAGGCTCAGCATATGCTCATGGACCCTACAGGGGGTCTGAGTCAGGACAACGGGTGGACCTCTGAGTGGAGCAGGGCCTCACTGTGTTGACCGTTAACTAAAACTCATTACGGACTCACACAGACGCAATGCTAATATAATGTTTGTGGCCATTCCGTCTTGTGTAGGTAGCCATTACGTCTTTGAAAATGACCCCCTCTTTGGGGCAATCACATTTTTCTAAATCTCAAAGTGTTGTATTTCAAGCTGAAACAAGGTTCACTTACACTTTAAAAGGAATTGTGTGTATAAGTGTATGAAATGTACGATGAAAATTGTCAAGCAATTTCGCCAAGCAAATATCAAGAAATAGGTTGCAGTTTGTCTTTCGACTCGCTTGCAAAATCCGCGATGGGACTGAGGACTGAAGAGAGCTCCGGTGACCTTTTATAGTTCAAAATCGCTGTCAATCAAACAGCAACTCAGTCTTTCACAGACCCTCCAATCATCACGCAGAAGCCCAGCGTCCAGGCCAGCCCACTCCTCCATTCACCCCCAGAGACGCTGAGCGTCACAGCATTATCCAATGACTTTCGACGCACTAAAAAAAGCTGTTCTATGCAGCCCCATTGAAGTGGATGGACGCTGAGCTTCAACAGAAAAACGCACTGTGACTCTACGGGAGTGTATGAGAAGGACATCCAGTCAGTCGACCTGCGATAAGCAGCTGATTCTGAATGAACTCGTCTTCGAGATGGACGTGTTCTAACGCATTTTTAGTCAATGAAATGTTAACTGGGACCTGGTTTCAGAGGAGTGTGTTTTCGGGCACCGGATCCGTCTGGACGGTCGGCCCAAACGCACAAGACTTTTGTGGTTTCACCAAACAATGGGCTGGGTGTGGACGGGGCCTGTAAGTGTGGTTCTTCAGTCTATACTGAAATGAACAAGAGTCTTTGGTTCTTCTTTTCCTCCATTCCACACCTCTCCCTCTCGTCCATTTCATACCTCCTGACTGCCTTGCACCTCCTCTCTTTCTCCATCGCTCTCTCCTCTCCGGCTTCTTCGTCCACGGAGGGTTGTGTACACAGTCGGGTTTTTGCATGGTGGTTGACTCCAAACACTGAATAGATGGACCTCTTGTTGTATTTTAATCTTTTATACACTCGTTCGCGAACAAATCAGTTCGAACGAACGACTCTTTAAAGTGAACAAACCGACCTGATTCGCCGCTCTCGTTCGACTCGTTCGTTCTGCGAGACTCGCCGCTGACTCGCGAGTTGCCGTTCGTTCACTGACTGTTTAGCGGTGAAGATTTGAGGACTGAGAAGTCACGAGAACCAGCCGGGCAACAACATGCCGATTCCGAACATGATGTTGTGTTGATTGATGACCGTTTGCACCATTGCACGATCGTGATTCGTTTGAGAATGAGAACGAGGGAGGAGCTGAGTCTGACCGACTCAGTGACTGAGAATCATGATTCACTGCTACCGGAAATGCGAACAAACGAACGAACAAACGACTCTTCTTGGCGAACTGACCAACGCGAACTGACCGACGCAAACTGATTCATTCAAACGAATCATGAAATCCACCACTACTGCCAAGTATAAGGAGAGAGGAATGAAGCTTTAGACACAGTAGGCCTGGGCCATAAAACAATAAATGATCGTATTGTGATAAACTTTTGATCAATATCAATATACAACATGTTCACTATATATCAATAAGAGACTGGACCACTGAATCTAGCAGCTGGGTTACTGTGTTACACAAACACAGTTCCACACTTCTTTACAATATTTGAGTGTTTTTCATTGTTGCATCGATATTGGAGTATTTATCAATGAAGAACAGTGGAAGGTCATACAAGTGTTAAACAGAAGTGTTTAAATCCAGCATGTTAATTCGTAGTATTTTTAGGTCATCAAAATGATCAAAATGATCAAGTTATATTGTGATATGTCAGCCATATCGCCCAGGCCTATTTCACATGGTCATACAGTACATCAGTGTCTTCAAGGACAGACAGTTTCTAGATTCAGAAATTGATTCAGAAAGTGTAGAGATAGCGTAACACTGTTGAGATAGCGTTACAGATAGCGTAGATAGAGATAGTGTTCCACTGTTGAGATAGCGTTACAGATAGCGTAGAGATAGCGTTCCACTGTTCAGATAGCGTTACAGATAGCGTAGATAGATAGCGTTCCACTGTTGAGATAGCGTTACAGATAGAGTAGATAGAGATAGCGTTCCACTGTTGAGATAGCGTTACAGATAGGATAGAGATAGCGTTCCACTGTTGAGATAGCGTTACAGATAGCGTAGATAGAGATAGCGTTACACTGTTGATAGCGTTACAGATAGCGTAGATAGAGATAGGATAGAGATAGCGTTACACTGTTGAGATAGCATTACAGATAGGATAGAGATAGCGTTACACTGTTGAGATAGCGTTACAGATAGCGTAGAGATAGCGTTCCACTGTTGAGATAGCGTTACAGATAGCGTAGATAGAGATAGCGTTCCACTGTTGAGATAGCGTTACAGATAGCGTAGATAGAGATAGCGTTCCACTGTTGAGATAGCGTTACAGATAGCGTAGATAGAGATAGCGTTCCACTGTTGAGATAGCGTTACAGATAGCGTAGATAGAGATAGCGTTCCACTGTTGAGATAGCATTACAGATAGGATAGAGATAGTGTTACAGATAGCGTAGATAGAGATATCGTTATACAGGATCTGGGAGAAGGTCAAGAGAAGAACAAACGAGAGCGGGTCAGGAAGAGACCAGACAGTGAGCTGTCAGAAGAGAATGACAACAAAACAATAATATTACTGATAGTATGTAGCTGAGCTAGAGATATTATTTTTTAGCATATCAGAAGGGGCCAGGAGGAACAAACAGAGTTTGTAAATAGGCTGAGTTCTAGATTGTTATATCTGATACCAGCAGATCGCAGGCTATGTTTTATTCAAGGTGTACTATGTACTCAAGGACATGGAGGTTATGTGCACTGACCATTCATTCATATGTGTACGCAGTCTAGGCTCCTCGTTTCAGCCCAGGGACAGGATCTTAAGGCTAGTAAGCAGGATGCACGCTTTATAATGTCAAATAATGTCACAAATCATTGATTATATGTGAAAACATCTTGGTAGACAGAAATCACTAAAGGAACATCATCTATTCATAGTCCTATTCTGCTAAAATGATGTCACATTGTTCTGTTTTTGCACCAATCGTCCACTGTCCTAGTTGATAAATGTTGCATGAACGAAATTCCTTATGAAAATACATTCCCGTTCCAATGCTGAATAAATAAAAAAAACAGCAGACATTTCACGTGAGTAGTTTGATGTCAAGTTCTTTCCAGAACACGAGTCGGACGCCTGCTTCTAGTACATTGCTATGTCAAGATGTGTTTGTTGACTAGCAGATAAAGTTAAAACAAGTTATGAGAAAGAAGCAAAAAGTGACAATAAAAAACTTTAATCTCCTGTTGTTTTCCAAGCCCTATCAATCAAATAGGCACAGGCATTTCTGCACAATATGATTGGAAAAGATAAAATACATCTGGGGCTTCCGCTATAAATTGGCAGAACAATGAATCTTGTTGGCCTTTAGACAACTCACTGGACACTATTTTGGCTTTGGCAAGTACGAGCCCACAATGCAGTTCACTGGCCACTATTTATGTAGCTGACTATGTTGAGGGAATTAGCAAAGTAATGAACCTTTCATAATGACATTATATAGATATCCCTGGACAACCCAAAACAGAAAACATTGTCTGAATAATATATATTCTAGTAATAGTATACTATTATATATATAGTATATGTACAAAAACTATTCAGTATATTCTACCAATTCGTTTTTGGTATTTTATCCTCAAGTTAATTTCATTTATTTAGATTATTATTAATTATCAATATAGATGTATCCACATTTGAGACGTTTAAGTTTAAGTCTGGTATCTGCAGATCAGAATATGATTTGTCGATGTTGTTATACCTTCAAACGACAATCAGAAATATGGCGACACTCGGTCAACGAATGAGTGACAGAGTAGTGATGTGCAGAGAGCTAAACCAAGACTCATTCAGAACCAGAGGTTATGAAACTGGCTCCAAACCTCCTAGTCAGGAAGATCATGACCACATCTGAGCTCTGAATACAACCCATTCGTCTACAAGTCCGTAAATCCAAATCATTGTCTCTCTGTTACCAAGAGAACAAAACCAAAGTGTTGGGCCAGTGGTTCTCCTGCTGTGGTCTGCCAAGCCACACAGCCCTGCGGTTCCACCGTACCCTGACCACAACCCACAAGGTCCCGACTGTTGTCCGGTTGTGAACCTTGTTTTGGCTGACCAACTGCAAATTGCCACTTGGTGATACACCTTTGGTCAGCATGTTTCAGCTCAACTGTATTGCTTTATATTCTAGCTTTGGTTTATTATCAATCTAAATATATAACCATCAATATCCTGTTTTGTAAATTACTTTTTATATTTATTTCTGATTTTCCCTTGCTGAAATCCCTCTACTGTTTTCATTTAAACCTCATATTTATACATGAAAAGCTGTTGGAAGGGGATGATATTACCAGTGGATTTATTCCCAGGTTTAGGCCAACAAGCGCATCATTTACAAACATTAAATCAACGTGTTGAACAATCATTTTGACAATGCTCTGGCTCAACCAGGCGTTCCTCTCAGTGACCTCTGGTGGGCGGCCGGTGAGTGATTAAAGAGCAGCCCACTCTGACTCAGGACGGATCTAATCCCCTGACTGCCTCCCACACAGGATTCTTTTTCATAGTCCAATTAAAATGTGTATCAGCTTGTGGAGTAGCAGCTACAGCTAGCTAGCATTGTTAGAAGATGTGTATCCTGCTACCTGGGCTTTGGACAGCTAGCTGTTGTCCAAATGTCAAATGGAAATAAGAATGTGTTATAGCCATGGGTTTAATTGTCTTGTTCACATAGTGTTTGCGCAGATCCAAACAAGTTGTCCTTACGTTCTCATGTCTAAAGAAAGTATACTTTTTTTGGTGGTGTGAAAGTTAGAGAGCTAATTAATTTTAAAGACATGATGTATACAAATACTAATGACGCATGCACATTGCATGCAACCTCTAACTCATTTCTTATATATTATTACATTTTACGCTTCCACTCACTTCCTCTCATCTCTGTCAGTTTGTCCTGCCTGTATACTTTATCTTCAGATGCCTGCGCATGGCCTTCTGCAGTTTAATAAGACAGCCTGACATATTGGACTCATTAAAATCAGAGCTGAAGAAAGCTCTTGCTCTTCCCTCTTGACATTTTACTCTAGCAGCTGAGATGGGCTCAGAGAGAGACCAACACCAACACAACAGACTGATATACAAGAAGACATGTCAGAGACATGTAGAGAGACTTATAGAGAGAGACCAACACAACAGACTGATATACAAGAAGACATGTCAGAGACATGTAGAGAGACTTCTAGAGAGAGACCAACACCAACACAACAGACTGATGATGAAGACATGTAGAGAGACTTCTAGAGAGAGACAAACACAACGGAGGACTGATGATGAAGACATGTCAGAGACATGTAGAGAGACTTCTAGAGAGAGACAAACACAACGGAGGACTGATGATGAAGACATGTCAGGGGCTGCTGAGCCCTGGGGCCCTTCTTCTCGTCGTCCGATCTCTATTCCCCTTCCTCCGTTGTATTACTGTGGCGACTCTCTCCCCGTCTGTGTCCATACTCTCTCCATTTGTCAACACTAGTTTTAGTTTTTTGTCCACCTTCCACTCAGCATCAAGAACAAAGACTTTTCTCTAAGGTGAACGCCCCCCCGCCGTTACTGGAGCACGCCGTGGAAACACACACACACACACACACACACACACACACACACGCACACGCACACGCGCGCGCTCTATATCTGGCTGGGGGTACATCCCTACACCAATACTTCTGTTGTTTGTTGTAGGTGCACTACACTAACCCCATCACATTAAACTTTTGGTTGAGAAATAATAAGCACTTCAGATAAGAAAGTACTGGTTTGGTAGACAGGTCATACTGGTCTCCATCACCCTCTCTCTGCAGACAGGTACCATGATAAGGTCTCACAGATGCATGCTAAGCAATTCAAGCTCACTCTGCTTTCCTTTCCTTTTTCATTCCCTTGTCACTCGTTGTTTCCGTGATCTTTTCTGTGACCACAGAGTGCTGCTGAGAACATTCTATTACGACCATGGCTAATACAGCGTATGATAAGAAAGATGCATTCAGCTATGATAAAAGGCATCTGGTACAACATCAGTCAATCAAGCAACCACACACACACACACAACACTGTTGGCCTCTGCTCGGCTGAAAAAGAAGGGTTCAAAATAATTTGTCTTTGACGGCCAGAGCTAATTTGGTAGTTAATTCCACTAACTAATTTTTATTACCTGATTTATTCAAACCCACTTTTTTCAGTAGGACGTGTAATTACTACCCCTGCGGATGCTTGTTGTATTTAGTATGGTGGAGGGTTAAAAGGTTTATTAATGAATGAAATAGCAGAGTAGTTAATTATACAGCAGCCCTGCTGATGGTTCATAAGGACCGGGGACGCCGGTCCTAATCCACAGATATAACCGTATGGTTAGGTTGATCTCTGGGTCCTTCAACGCCTCCAGAAAGGAAGAACACAACCCACATGTCTGGATGACTTTCCCACTCTCTTCCTCTTTGTTTGAGAGTAACGGGTTCCATTTGGGTGGAACGAGGTGAGATGGACGGGAAATCAAGGGAGTGGACGTCCTGCCCAGAGGTCTTGTTTCAGCACCCTTTTGTTTTATCGCCCCGCCCTGCCGGTCGTCCTCGTATCAAAAGTGTCGACCTCTCTCCTCCAGGCTGGAGAGAAGCCAACGATCGCTCTCCTCCCAAGCCGCCGCACGGCGGACATGTGGACACGTCTGCAGGTTTAGGAACTCTTCTTTATCCTGTTTGTTTCTTTGCTCACTTTGATTCTTCAGCTTTGCTCCCGGCGTGCATCTCTCCAGTCCCAACACACGAGTGATTAAACACCTGAGTGATCGTCATTAAGCTAAAGGGCTAGTGTAATGTTATTAATGGCATTGCATTGGCATATAAAATACCCCTTATTCACATGTCAATCACTTTCAACAACTGCCTTCACTGCCTCCAGGAGATCAAAACATCTGTATAGAGTGAGTGGTGGGCTGTAGCTCATGTCATCACTCTGCTCTCCTGTGTTCCTCTATCCATTAGCGATGCCTGGAGGAGACTGGATCGCTGGTTGTCCTAATCCTGACCGATCCTAAAGAACCGGGTGCTTATTATATTATTCTGATGAGCCACGCACACACACACGCACGCACGCACGCACACACACACATATACATACGTGTGCACGTGCAGACAAGCTCAAGCATAAACACAAATACACACACACACACAAACACACACACACATAAGCACGCACTCACGCTCTCTCGAAACATAGACGTACACACACACACACACACACACACACACACACACACACACACACACACACTCTGCATGTCTGTTCATCGCTAGGCTGAGCTGTTGAGGGTTCCGATGCACTCCCCCCACATCCAAACATTTGATTTCATTTTAATCAAAACTTCCATTAAGTAGCTCAGGTTGGACTTTATTTTTACCTTATCTTACTGAACCAGCTGACTCTTCGTATGACCTCATTCAGGGCTGTGCCTCTTACACACACACACACACACACACACACACACACACACACACACACACACACACACACACACACACACACACACACACACACACACACACACACACACACACACACACACACACAGGTCCCGTTTCACTCTCATGGTTCCAGTGCATTGAGTTGCGACAGGAGCCTCTCCAAGTTGTTATTGTTGCATAAAGTCATGGCTAAGAGTGTGTTTGCACTTTCCCTCCAAGTGTTTGCACTTGTTCCAGCGTGTTCTGGTTGGTGAGGGACCTTAAGGCCCATTCCCACCCTACAGTGAATACGGAGGGACCCTTCCGTCCGGTCCGCTCACGAACCCGGAGTCCTCAAACTCAATAAGTACTGGGTTTAACGTGGTGTCATAGTCAAACTCAATAAGTACTGGGTTCAACGTGGTGTCATAGTCAAACTCAATAAGTACTGGGTTCAACGTGGTGTCATAGTCAAACTCAATAAGTACTGGGTTTAACGTGGTGTCATAGTCAAACTCAATAAGTACTGGGTTCAACGTGGTGTCATAGTCAAACTCAATAAGTACTGGGTTTAACGTGGTGTCATAGTCAAACTCAATAAGTACTGGGTTCAACGTGGTGTCATAGTCAAACTCAATAAGTACTGGGTTCAACGTGGTGTCATAGTCAAACTCAATAAGTACTGGGTTTAACGTGGTGTCATAGTCAAACTCAATAAGTACTGGGTTCAACGTGGTGTCATAGTCAAACTCAATAAGTACTGGGTTTAACGTGGTGTCATAGTCAAACTCAATAAGTACTGGGTTTAACGTGGTGTCATAGTCAAACTCAATAAGTACTGGGTTCAACGTGGTGTCATAGTCAAACTCAATAAGTACTGGGTTCAACGTGGTGTCATAGTCAAACTCAATAAGTACTGGGTTCAACGTGGTGTCATAGTCAAACTCAATAAGTACTGGGTTTAACGTGGTGTCATAGTCAAACTCAATAAGTACTGGGTTTAACGTGGTGTCATAGTCAATAAGTACTGGGTTTAACGTGGTGTCATAGTCAAACTCAATAAGTACTGGGTTTAACGTGGTGTCATAGTCAAACTCAATAAGTACTGGGTTCAACGTGGGTCAAACTCAATAAGTACTGGGTTCAACGTGGTGTCATAGTCAAACTCAATAAGTACTGGGTTCAACGTGGTGTCATAGTCAAACTCAATAAGTACTGGGTTTAACGTGGTGTCATAGTCAAACTCAATAAGTACTGGGTTTAACGTGGTGTCATAGTCAAACTCAATAAGTACTGGGTTTAACGTGGTGTCATAGTCAAACTCAATAAGTACTGGGTTCAACGTGGTGTCATAGTCAAACTCAATAAGTACTGGGTTTAACGTGGTGTCATAGTCAAACTCAATAAGTACTGGGTTCAACGTGGGTCAAACTCAATAAGTACTGGGTTTAACGTGGTGTCATAGTCAAACTCAATAAGTACTGGGTTTAACGTGGGTCAAACTCAATAAGTACTGGGTTTAACGTGGTGTCATAGTCAAACTCAATAAGTACTGGGTTTAACGTGGTGTCATAGTCAAACTCAATAAGTACTGGGTTTAACGTGGTGTCATAGTCAAACTCAATAAGTACTGGGTTTAACGTGGTGTCATAGTCAAACTCAATAAGTACTGGGTTCAACGTGGTGTCATAGTCAAACTCAATAAGTACTGGGTTCAACGTGGTGTCATAGTCAAACTCAATAAGTACTGGGTTCAACGTGGGTCAAACTCAATAAGTACTGGGTTTAACGTGGTGTCATAGTCAAACTCAATAAGTACTGGGTTTAACGTGGTGTCAAACTCAATAAGTACTGGGTTCAACGTGGTGTCATAGTCAAACTCAATAAGTACTGGGTTCAACGTGGTGTCATAGTCAAACTCAATAAGTACTGGGTTCAACGTGGGTCAAACTCAATAAGTACTGGGTTCAACGTGGTGTCATAGTCAAACTCAATAAGTACTGGGTTTAACGTGGTGTCATAGTCAAACTCAATAAGTACTGGGTTTAACGTGGTGTCATAGTCAAACTCAATAAGTACTGGGTTCAACGTGGTGTCATAGTCAAACTCAATAAGTACTGGGTTCAACGTGGTGTCATAGTCAAACTCAATAAGTACTGGGTTCAACGTGGTGTCATAGTCAAACTCAATAAGTACTGGGTTCAACGTGGTGTCATAGTCAAACTCAATAAGTACTGGGTTTAACGTGGTGTCATAGTCAAACTCAATAAGTACTGGGTTTAACGTGGTGTCATAGTCAAACTCAATAAGTACTGGGTTTAACGTGGGTCAAACTCAATAAGTACTGGGTTTAACGTGGTGTCATAGTCAAACTCAATAAGTACTGGGTTCAACGTGGTGTCATAGTCAAACTCAATAAGTACTGGGTTCAACGTGGTGTCATAGTCAATAAGTACTGGGTTTAACGTGGTGTCATAGTCAAACTCAATAAGTACTGGGTTTAACGTGGTGTCATAGTCAAACTCAATAAGTACTGGGTTTAACGTGGTGTCATAGTCAAACTCAATAAGTACTGGGTTTAACGTGGTGTCATAGTCAAACTCAATAAGTACTGGGTTTAACGTGGTGTCATAGTCAAACTCAATAAGTACTGGGTTCAACGTGGTGTCATAGTCAAACTCAATAAGTACTGGGTTCAACGTGGTGTCATAGTCAATAAGTACTGGGTTTAACGTGGTGTCATAGTCAAACTCAATAAGTACTGGGTTTAACGTGGTGTCATAGTCAAACTCAATAAGTACTGGGTTTAACGTGGTGTCATAGTCAAACTCAATAAGTACTGGGTTCAACGTGGTGTCATAGTCAAACTCAATAAGTACTGGGTTTAACGTGGTGTCATAGTCAAACTCAATAAGTACTGGGTTCAACGTGGGTCAAACTCAATAAGTACTGGGTTTAACGTGGTGTCATAGTCAAACTCAATAAGTACTGGGTTCAACGTGGTGTCATAGTCAAACTCAATAAGTACTGGGTTTAACGTGGTGTCATAGTCAAACTCAATAAGTACTGGGTTTAACGTGGGTCAAACTCAATAAGTACTGGGTTTAACGTGGTGTCATAGTCAAACTCAATAAGTACTGGGTTTAACGTGGTGTCATAGTCAAACTCAATAAGTACTGGGTTCAACGTGGTGTCATAGTCAAACTCAATAAGTACTGGGTTCAACGTGGGTCAAACTCAATAAGTACTGGGTTCAACGTGGTGTCATAGTCAAACTCAATAAGTACTGGGTTTAACGTGGTGTCATAGTCAAACTCAATAAGTACTGGGTTCAACGTGGGTCAAACTCAATAAGTACTGGGTTCAACGTGGTGTCATAGTCAAACTCAATAAGTACTGGGTTCAACGTGGTGTCATAGTCAAACTCAATAAGTACTGGGTTTAACGTGGTGTCATAGTCAAACTCAATAAGTACTGGGTTTAACGTGGTGTCATAGTCAAACTCAATAAGTACTGGGTTTAACGTGGTGTCATAGTCAAACTCAATAAGTACTGGGTTTAACGTGGGTCAAACTCAATAAGTACTGGGTTCAACGTGGTGTCATAGTCAAACTCAATAAGTACTGGGTTTAACGTGGTGTCATAGTCAAACTCAATAAGTACTGGGTTCAACGTGGTGTCAAACTCAATAAGTACTGGGTTCAACGTGGTGTCATAGTCAAACTCAATAAGTACTGGGTTTAACGTGGTGTCATAGTCAAACTCAATAAGTACTGGGTTTAACGTGGTGTCATAGTCAAACTCAATAAGTACTGGGTTTAACGTGGTGTCATAGTCAAACTCAATAAGTACTGGGTTCAACGTGGGTCAAACTCAATAAGTACTGGGTTTAACGTGGTGCCGTGTTGGCCTGAGCCCTGGTCTCCGGTCAGAGGTTCATGTTGTTTTGGAAGGACCCACATGTCCAGCTCTACTTGGGACCCATCTCGGTTGAACTGAGCCTTCTTTACCTTCTCCTGCTCTAACTCCTTCATTTATTGAGACATCAATTTGTCAACGTTTTTTAAAGGGGGGGTTAGGTCTTATACTGGGTGGTTTGACTGCTTCATTAGAAGTGTGAACAGGAGAGGGAGTAGAGGACCGAAGAGAGGAGTCACAAGGCCCACAATAGACCCATCACTAGTGTGGAGCAGGTTCCACTAAGGTTCACTCCATCAGCCTTCCATACTCGCACTTTGGGTATTTTTAACGCTGGAACTCACTTCCATGTTGAAGTTTCGTTTCCATAACGATATGAAATGCACCGCATTGCGCAGATGCATCCAACAATGGATGTTCTTGAGGTATTTAGAGAAACACACAAACAGACACAATATATATATTTTTAACATTTTATCCATTAAGTTATTGTCGTTTTCACATTTTCATTTTTGTCCTTCTTCAAAATAGTTAATTTATAAATAAGGCTCATGACGGATGGTCCTCTTTTCAACTGCCATGCATAAGAGATCAACCCATAATTAATGGGACACCTTTGTTTGCCACACTTACCACAATGTAAAAAAATAAATCATTCATACATAACTGAATCTAATTTAGGTGAGATTGGATAAAGAGGAGCCTCCCAGTTAGTACAACCAGTGTGTACTAACCCCAAGAGATAGCAAAGAACATAAGGTATTAACACAACAGGAGATGTGTTCTTAAAACATGGTTCAGTACAAGAACAATGAGCAAAGAACAAGAAAAATGTCCCATGGAAAAACAAGTGAAGTCGATTCAACATGCTACTGGAGAGGATATTGTGCCTGTTGGCCAATAATGCTCAGCTGGGTCCTCATTCTTTTATAAATTAGATTAAAATGTGCTTGGTTTGTCTAAGCAAACAGCAAACAGTAGGATACCCTTATACATACCAAGACCTTACAGGCATGTATTACAGTTAGCATATCCATAAGAAAGCACCAGGGGAGGGCGTCTTTTAAAGTGGCACCAAAGAGTTCACGGATGACTGACCATTTTTCACTCAAATAAAGCGAGCACATTTTACATTATTCAGTGCAGTGATGTAAAACATGCTCTGTGAGAAAGCATGGTGGAGTCTTCTAACCACAGGGGCCAAGAGGGTCTCTATTCCTGGTCTAAACACAGGGGCCAAGAGGGTCTCTATTCCTGGTCTAAACACAGGGGCCAAGAGTCTCTATTCCTGGTCTAAACACAGGGGCCAAGAGTCTCTATTCCTGGTCTTAACACACGGGCCAAGAGGGTCTCTATTCCTGGTCTTAACACAGGGGCCAAGGCGTCTCTATTCCTGGTCTTAACACAGGGGCCAAGGCGTCTCTATTCCTGGTCTTAACACAGGGGCCAAGAGTCTCTATTCCTGGTCTTAACACAGGGGCCAAGAGTCTCTATTCCTGGTCTTAACACAGGGGCCAAGGCGTCTCTATTCCTGGTCTTAACACAGGGGCCAAGGCATCAAAAGCTTTTCTGGCATCCCTGTGGAGGTTGGGGACATTGAACCAGAGTGGACAATGTTCAAAACTTCCATTGCTGAAGCTGCGGCGGTGACCAACACTGGTGGTCAGGGAAGCCGTCCGACGATGGAGCGTGAGATTGGTGGGGGCGGCATTGCATTCGCTTTACCGCACCGTTGTGACAAAAAGAGAGCTGAGCCAGAAGGCAAATCACTCACCTATAGTCATGAAGGTGACCGAATGAACGAGATTGCGAGTACAAGCGGCTGAGATGGGTTTCCTCAGGAGGGGGGCTGGCGTCTCCTGATAGGGTGAGAAGCTCAGCCATCCGTGAGGAACTGGGAGTAGAGCCGCTGCTCCTCTGCTTGTAAAGGTTGAGGTGGTTCCTCTGGTAAGGATGCCCACTGGGTGCCTCCCTAGGGAGGAGGCCTCAGGGAAGACCCAGGACTCAGTGGAGAGATTATAGCCGTTTTCACATACGTCCTCCGTCTTTTCTCCGCATTTGTGGATCAGGAGGTTTCGACTGTGAGGGTCATTCACACTTATTCCCACTTGATGCCTGATATGCGGACATCGGAGTCGCTCAGACATTAGTAGAATCTCCGGCTGGTTTAGAGGGGCGGGCTTGCAAGGGGCGGGATATGATGTGGTTTGAGCGCAGACAGCGCGGAGGCAGAACGGGCAGAACTCATCGCGATCATCTTAAATGTCGCTGCAGCGATGCATCATATATTCCGTTGCATCCACAACATCCGCATCGATCGATGAAAAGATTGGAGCATGAGTTACAGACAAATAGAAGAAACGACGAATAAGAAAGGCGTCGCGAACGACTGCGTTACCGGAGGAAGAGAGCGTCTTTTTTGGCTTCATTTCACATCTAACAAACACTGGGACAAATGTAGTTGATTTCTGTGTTTAACTGAGAAAACAGGAAGAAGGACGGGACTCTATAATGTTCAGCTAATTGGTGTCAAGAATAATTGTTATGATAGTTAGCGAATGTGTGTGCGCGAGAATGGCAGTGTGTGTGGACGAGCGAGGAGAGCGAGCGGTTGTGCGTGTCAGTTTAGCAGACTGTAACGGGTAAAGTGCGAGATGAGACCCAATGTCTGTGAGGAAAAGTCTTTATTCGACTCCAAGACACTTAATAACACTCCAACTTAAATAACACGTTGTGGATTCCACTGAATCTTGCAACATACTCCGAAATAATACAATGTTCGTTGCGACTTGTTGCGTCCTCCGGTCTGCAACACCTTCCTTTTCTGGTTTGTCTCCCTCACTGCAACACAACGCAGACATAACGACACATTCCCTGATTGGCCCTGATCGCGGGCACCTGTCCGCAATCAGGTCCAATCCCCCCCCAGCCGATTCGGTGTGCTCCCAACCATCCTCTACCTCCCCCCGCAGGCCAGACGTCGCACGTCCCCCTCCACACAGACCCACTGCCGGTCAAAGTGAAGGGTGTTACCCCCGAGAGAACATCGGCCCTGGAGGGAACGTCTCCCCTGTGCTCCTCGACTACGGTCTGGGAGCCGACAGGAAAGGTGTAACATAATAATAAAAAAAACATTTTCTATATACGCGTGCAGCTGTGAACTCATGTATTGTAATTTATTGTATGATGTGTACTCTGAGAGTTACGATAAGACCTATAATTTAGCGTTCACCACGAATGACTCTGAAAAGCAGTGCAATGTTTTAAACCATTCAGTGAATAAAAGGCAACAGGCTGATTATCGATTAGGGTGTGGATGCCACTCAATGACATGCAAACGTAGACCGAAGCGTCATTAACACACCCACTCAACTGGTCTGAAATGCCGACATTCTACTGCTCATTCACATATAAGGTCATTAACATTTCCGCCGGCTAAAATACTACCCAAGTGGTAATATTTTTTCAGGAGGTCCAACGTCAGGATATGTCATTCACATATAAGGCCCGTCGGGAGAATAGCGGGAGAATAGACGGTTGTACGTCCATATGTGAAAGCAGCTTATATCTCAACACTGGCCTGGGAACGCCTCAGCATCCCCCCATCAGAGCTGGTCAACGTGCCCCGCCCCGGGAAACGGAAGTCTGGGCCCCCTGCTGGAGCTGCTGCCCCCTCGACCCGTCCCCGGGTAAGTTGAAGATGAGAGAGATGAGAGAGAGACTATGTACAGGGTAGCCTAAGCTTACCTAGCCCCCTTCCCAGGGAAGAAGTCAACCCCAAGGGCAGGTAGCACACGACAAAACAGACTACAGACAAACAGGGGAAGCCTCCACACGTCGCTCAGTCCAGAGAGAGCAGGACCCTCGGTGAGGCTCCGGCGCAGAGGGAGGGGCTGTACCTGTGTGAAGGGGAACAAGACACGCCCACAAACACAAGCCACTGCCGAGGCATGTAACGCCAAGCTGCAGGTATACTAGCTATTCATAAGTACTAAAGGGAATTTTAGAACGAAAATACCATCGAGAAAATGGTTGGACTCGAAATTCACTCTTTTTTTTTTCCAAGTTTTATCAAAGGTGCTTTGCTGGTAACTTTCCTTAAAGGTCAAAGTGAAAACTGAAGTCAATGACACTCATTCTTTAAAGCTTTTAAAATCATTCCTATTGCTGCATTTGTTCAGTGGTGTCATATTATTTTCTTTCTTTTCTATTTGCAGTGATAGCTACAGGTGTGCTGCTTTATGATGGACCACGTCACCCGACTAAATAAACCATCAGAAACAGGCTGGAGTCTCCATGCCTGACCTTCACAAAGTTCAGCCAAAAAGTTGTGCCGCTTTATTTTCAATTTACTTCCATTTCTTACCTGAAGAACAACTAGTGAATTCACTGTCTCACCCTCTGCAATTCTATATTTCTATATCTGCCCTTTCCTCCCAGCAAAATGATGGAGAGTCTGCACTGCCAATCATTATACATAAGAGGCTGGGAGAGGTAATGGAATGAAAGGAGAGAGAAGGAAAGAGCCACACGCCTCCACTGGAGACACAAAAGCACGCTACAACTTATTATTTGAGCTATTTTATTTTTCCTTTCATGCCAGAATACAATGAACATATCAGTTAAAGAGATTCATGGGTGGACATTAAAAATGTTCATTAGCACGTACCATTTATAATACATCTTGCTCATAACTATTCATTACATGTATTACCCATGATAGTTACTATCTCATAATTAAAGGCAAATTTCAAAAAAAAATCTTGGATACCCAAAAACATGTTTGTTTATTCTATTCTTAGATTTATTTAGCATGGCCAGTACACATCAATCAGAGTCACCTAACCCTCTTTGTAATAGTCCCCGGGCAGGTCAACTCTAGCATGACTAATATAACATGACATTAACAGTACGGCAGCATTAAAACCAATCACTAAAGGAGATTGTCCCCACTGGAATAGAAGGAGGCGGTCCACAGGAGGTGTGGTACAGCTCTGGAGCACTTTGAGACTGTGTGAGACTGTGTGTGTGTGTGTGTGTGTGTGTGTGTGTGTGTGTGTGTGTGTGTGTGTGTGTGTGTGTGTGTGTGTGTGTGTGTGTGATGTCAAATAAGGGATCATTATATATACTTGCTCAGGCGCCCTGCTCTCCATGCGATACAAAGGCCTATCCACGGGTCCTCTGCAGAATGTACATTTTCATGAGAACGTTTTACATCCAATTTGTGTTCCACTGACCCGCAGTAGTGCACCACTTGACTTCTGTAATGTATAATTCACTGTTGAGGCTAATGCCTCATGTGTATATATGGAGGGAAATATGGAAAATTAATCTCTCCTGCGTCCACCTTTTGACATTAATTAGAAGCCAGCATGTAAGGCAACTGTGAGGCGTCCAAAGGGTCCACACTGAGAACCAAAGGCCAGGAGTTATTCCCACAATGAGCCTAAGTGGAGCCTGCTAGCCGCTGGGCTTCAGACTGCTGATAAGAACAGCTTTTTGGACCACCCTTCTTCTTGTCTTGTTCTTTCTTCAAACCATCACATATAGACATCATGATGGAGGTGTTTTCATAGGCAGCTAGAAGGTACACAGCACCACACCCTTTGACTTTAAGCTCCATTTCAACACTCACACATACATGAGTATAGTCTGCTGATGTACACCTCCCTTACCCAGAAAGGGAATATGGTTGAAATACAGATGTGACACACAGACACAGTTTTTATGTTGCATTTGTGGTTCAATATTTCCCAAGTGGCTTCTGAAGTAGTTCATCTCCAAGTTCTGAGGTGTATATAGTTCAATATTTGTACCATAGCTTGCTTTTCAACTTTGATTTCTCACAAAAACACATTGTTTGCATTCCATCTCTCTATCTAACTCCATCTCTCTATCTAACCCCATCTCTCTCTCTAACTCCATCTCTCTCTCTAACTCCATCTCTCTCTCTAACCCCATCTCTCTCTCTAACCCCATCTCTCTCTCTAACTCCATCTCTCTCTCTAACTCCATCTCTCTCTCTAACTCCATCTCTCTCTCTAACCCCATCTCTCTCTCTAACCCCATCTCTCTCTCTAACCCCATCACTCTCTCTAACCCCATCACTCTATCTAACCCCATCTCTCTATCTAACCCCATCACTCTATCTAACTCCACCTCTCTCTCTAACCCCATCTCTCTATCTAACCCCATCGCTCTAACTCCACCTCTCTCTCTAACTCCACCTCTCTATCTAACCCCATCACTCTAACTCCATCACTCTATCTAACTCCATCACTCTATCTAACTCCATCTCTCTATTTAACTCCATCTCTCTATCTAACTCCATCACTCTATCTAACTCCATCTCTCTATCTAACTCCATCACTCTATCTAACCCATCACTCTATCTAACCCATCACTCTATCTAACCCATCACTCTATCTAACCCCATCTCTCTAACTCCATCTCTCTAACTCCATCTCTCTAACTCCATCTCTCTAACCCCATCACTCTCTCTAACCCCATCTCTCTCTCTAACTCCATCTCTCTCTCTAACTCCATCTCTCTCTCTAACTCCATCTCTCTCTCTAACTCCATCTCTCTCTCTAACCCCATCTCTCTAACTCCATCTCTCTAACTCCATCTCTCTAACTCCATCTCTCTAACTCCATCTCTCTCTCTAACTCCATCTCTCTCTCTAACTCCATCTCTCTCTCTAACTCCATCTCTCTCTCTAACTCCATCTCTCTAACTCCATCTCTCTAACCCCATCACTCTCTCTAACCCCATCTCTCTCTCTAACTCCATCTCTCTCTCTAACTCCATCTCTCTCTCTAACCCCATCTCTCTCTCTAACTCCATCTCTCTCTCTAACTCCATCTCTCTCTCTAACTCCATCTCTCTCTAACTCCATCTCTCTAACTCCATCTCTCTAACCCCATCTCTCTAACCCCATCTCTCTCTCTAACCCCATCTCTCTCTCTAACTCCATCTCTCTCTCTAACTCCATCTCTCTCTCTAACTCCATCTCTCTAACTCCATCTCTCTAACTCCATCTCTCTAACCCCATCTCTCTAACCCCATCTCTCTCTCTAACCCCATCTCTCTCTCTAACTCCATCTCTCTCTCTAACTCCATCTCTCTCTCTAACTCCATCTCTCTCTCTAACTCCATCTCTCTCTAACTCCATCTCTCTCTAACTCCATCTCTCTAACTCCATCTCTCTAACCCCATCTCTCTCTCTAACTCCATCTCTCTATCTAACCCCATCTCTCTCTCCAACTCCACCTCTCTATCTAACCCCATCGCTATAACTCCACCTCTCTATCTAACCCCATCTCTCTCTCTAACTCCACCTCTCTATCTAACCCCATCTCTCTCTCTAACTCCATCTCTCTATCTAACCCCATCTCTCTCTCTAACTCCATCACTCTATCTAACCCCATCGCTCTAACTGCATCACTCATCAAAAACACTGACTCAACCTTTTGTTTATACACTTCCATTCTCTGTGCTCCTGGTCTTTGTCTGTGCTCTGCTTCTCCCTCCTTCCATCAGTCTGTGGACTATCTCTAGAGGTTATGATGGAAGGGAAGCAATAATATTGAGCTAATGGATTAGTAATCAGTAACCCCCACTTTCACATAATTGATAATTGATTAAAGGTGTTGAATGGCAAAATGAACTCATTACTGGGATGTGTGTGTGTGTGTGTGTGTGTGTGTGTGTGTGTGTGTGTGTGTGTGTGTGTGTGTGTGTGTGTGTGTGTGTGTTTTCTCTTTTGATTTAGGCAGATCAATGAAGACATGATCCATGATCCGCACTGACCGTAGACACAAGGGAAATAACCAAAGGAAATGTTCCCTTCATGGTCGGTACAGAATGAATGTTTCTTAAATGAAGCCCTACTCGACTGATTACTTACGTTATTAAGTACGTTATCACTGCTAATGAGTGGCGTTAGTCCTAGCTTCCCTTTAGGCCCTTGACAGGACCCTGAACACCTGATCCTCACCATGACCTTCAGGATGGTCCCATCAGGTGTGTGCGTGGAGATGCCGCCGTGCATTATATTATCGCCTTCCTTCTCTTTGTGATATGTCTGCATACATTTTATAGGATAGACCATATCATGTGTCAAAGGCACAAGACACTTTTCTTTTTAGTTGTTTCAATTCTATCTATAGCAATCAGACGTAATATATTTTTCTAAGTTATGAATACTAATACAGGTAAGTTAGTCATCTTTACTTTGGGAATAAAGTCAACTTGTGAATCAGGTCGGTTCATTCTTGTCAAAGAGTCGTTCCTTTGAAGTGATTCGGTCGCAAACGACCCATCACTAATTAATTCACACAATGTACCACCCCACAGCCCTCATATTGTGTGCAATATGATCGACCTGGGGTGGTGTATTGTGGATACTTTCTGTGGCTGTGAGATATGTGGACATGTTGGTCACTGTTAAGTTTACTGCTGTGTATAATGACACTGCTAACTGTGATGCAGTATACTTAATCAAACAACCTGATTGGGGGTCTTTGGCTGTTCCTGCAAAAGAGTTTTTATAGTCCGATGAAAGAGACTAAATCACTAATTAACCAAATTAGTAACGTAAAGACTGATTCACGCATGGTAACGGTAACAGCTATTGGCCCGACTCACCCCTCAAATCAATGAAAGAATTGAATGCCTGGCTGATGGTCCCTTCGACTCTCCCTGATCTGGCTGATTTTGTTTTTGATTATATGATTACATAAGATTACAATAACTTAATTTACTTTACAATAATATCACCAGTTACAGTTCACCTCAAAGAAAATACATTTTATCATTACCTTTTTCTCTCTAGCTTCACTACTCTGAAACAAATCACTTTGACAGTCAGATTAAAAGAATAGCCATCATGTGCGTCTATGCAAACCCTTTGAAATTGTGTGGATCTCTGCACTGATTGATCATACAAATGTGACCGGTGGATATCTCATTGTCGCCAGGAGGACTTGGTTGAGGGTTTTGATTGAAATGAAAATAATTCAAGCAGCACTTTTTTATTGCGCTATTAGCACTAACAAGTAATATTTCAGGAGCCATCCATGCATAAAACATCAGCAACATCACACCACCACACCACCGAAGAATCATATAATACTGTCAAACTCTTAACATGACAAATTATTATCTAGACCCACTCAAAACACATGTGTAATCCAAAGTATTTAATGACTGGGACCAGAAAATAATAACTTACTTTACATTGACTCACAATCTAATTCTCCATGAGGTCAGACGGAAGGGGCGGGACTTAGAGCTCTCTTCACCTGAGGGAGGAGGAGGTGAGAGAGAAGGAAAGGACTTAGAGCTCTCTTCACCTGAGGGAGGAGGAGGTGAGAGAGAAGGAAAGGACTTAGAGCTCTCTTCACCTGAGGGAGGAGGAGGTGAGAGAGAAGGGGCGGGCCTCCAGACTGTCGGTTGGCATGGTGACGTGTAATCAGTGAGGGGACGCAGTGCAGGTGATTTCCCACCCAGGAAGTTTTTTAACTCCATTGCTGGGAGTGTGCACGCGTGTGTGCGTGCGTGCGTGCGTGTGTGTGTGTGTGGCCTGGACCCAGCTATGACCTTCACCACTTCAAGTCACGTGACAATCAACCCTCCGTTTGGACTGTGGCCAGAGAAGGGCCACCCATCACGGGGTCAATAGAGTGCCGTGACCAGAGTAGAACTCATTACAACTAACTGCACCAGATAACATCAACCTGCAGCTCCTCCTATCACGTGAGCCTCTCAGTGTGGAGTCAGCAGCTGATTGGTTGGATTGATAACATTGAGGTTACAAACTTTCTTACCATGCTTCCCCGAAAAGGGACTAAATCCATTACTAAAGGGTCAGGATCCTCGTCACATCAGATCCAATGGAAAACGACTACAATAACAGTGAATGGCACAGCGGAGAAGGCTGCGCCCCCAACCCTCATCTTAGGCTCTTAAAGTAGCTGCCCACCGTCTCTTTCTCTGTTGGCCGCTGATCGCCCTGGTGGGCATCTCAGTAAAGGAACTTCCTCCAAGAAGTTCAGCTGTAGTATGGTCTAAATTCTGGATCTGAGATTAGTTGACCTCCAACATGTGGTACCAAAAAGACGCTCTTCCTCCGGTAATGCAGTTGTCTGCGACGCCTTTCTTGTTCGTCATTTCTTCTATTTGTCTCTAACTCATGCTCCAATCTTTCATTGATCGATGCTTTGGATGTTGTGGATGCAACGGAATATATGATGCATCGCTGCAGCGACATTTAAGATGATGGCGATGAGTTCTGCCCCTTCTGCCTCCGTTGCTGCGGTCAGACCAAAACACACCTGAGTGACAGGAGCCGTACTGTGAACCTCGACCCTACGTCATATCCCGCCCCTTGCAAGCCAGCCCCCCTAAACCCCCCGTCGATTCTACTGATGTCTGCGCGACAATGTCATGATCATATATATGTACAGTATATGTGTGTGTGTTATCAGTATCGGCCTTTAGGAGCTGAAAGTTAACGGTTATCGGTAAAAAGAAAGTGCATCTCTAGTGGCTTGTTTGTCTATGGATGCACATTAGACACACTAGAGGTGTCAATCTTCTTCTATAATCCCATTCAAATGGTTATTATTTTTAATGGTAAATGGATTACATTTATGTAGAGCTTTTTTTGAAACCAGTGGTCACCCAAAGCGCTTTACAATAATGCCAACAATCAACCATTCATACACACATTCACACATTCACACACCGACGCCAGCCCACAGCCAGCTCGTCAGGAGCAGTTAGGGTGAGGCGTCTCGCTCAGGGACACAGATACTCCAGGAGGAGCTAGGAATCGAACCAGCCAACCTCCTGAGCTACTGCCTTCTCATTATTTTCCCATTTAAAATGCTCATATTGAGCCTTTAATATTCACTATGTACCTATACACTGTATAAACAGGCTTGTGCATTGCCACTATAAGCATGTGTTTTTTTAATGTTTTCCATAAGAGGGCATTCCAATAAACATTCCTTTCTTGCTCAGTAAATAATAATGCTGGGTACAAAATGATATTATACTAATGCTTCTTCTCACCGTGTTTATATAATTAGCTGCGTTGTCCCTGGTGATTGGGACAGTGCAACTCATGTTGTAAGGTCCTTTTACATTCAACACGGTGGTCAATTGCGCAATTTTTACACAACAATAAAACAATAATAAATCGTTGAGTTGAATGGGAATGGACACAACGTGATTTCTGTTCTGTGAAAAGGCGACATTCATTTCTCGCACCAAAGTCTATAAAGCCAGCGAATAAATCAGTTCAACGATCACAATGGGGATTCTTTGTGGTAAACACCATGCTCACTGTAAGTCGAAGGACATTACAGCCTATTGACGTTTCTCAACACACATTGTTCTCACTGCACAACACTGTGTTGCTACGCTGCTGGTGTATATCGTTTTAATGTGCGTGAAACTTTATTGTTCATCAGGTGTGACGTGACAAAAGCATTTTGTTTTCACATGTGGGTAAGCCAAGGCGAGAAGGGCAAGATTCGCCTAAGTTCTAGAATAATGATTTCAGCATTTGATTAGAACATTTTGTTTTACTATTGTATTTATTCATTCCAACACTAAAACACACTAAACCACTTCAGGGGACTGGACTCTGTTTGATGCCCAAGCATTCAGAACCACTTTATCAGCGTAAAGTAAAATACAACATGAGGCTTTCCGCCCCAAATATGCAGAAGGGCCAGTCATAAAAAGGCACCTGGGAAAGAAACTATTTTTTAAAGAAACCACATAATATTTAGCAGCATTAGTAGTGGCATTAGAAATGTCATGTTTAATACTATGATTCAGATCCTCAAGGTGCGCGGCCATTTACAATTAGGTAGGATTCATCACCACTCTTAATTATCAGTGTCCTGTTTAGGAGCCTTTGTTGAATCTCACACGGCACACTAGTACGAGTTGGACGCACGCACAAATGTACCGCAACGTTCCAGATGCTCCCTGTTCCCGTTTGTCCGCGTGGCGGTCATTGTCAGTCAGCTACATTAGCCTCTTTAGCAAACCAGCTGGAAAACAAAACTTTACATTGGATTGCACGCGCAGCAAGACATGCATGCATAATTTGCATAAATGCATAAATTGGTGACCGGATTAATGCAGCAATGTAATCAAGTGTGTAAGAGCATTTAGACATTTCAACATTAAAATGACCAAGGTGGTACAAATACAAAGAAAATACGTCTGAACCATAACTGACTCTTTGTGGAGTGGTACGGCTCTCTGTGCTCTCTGCAGCCCAGAGAGGGGATCTTATGACCAAAGGGGCATGCCTCTGTGAAATGTGGCCAGGCAGCTGGGAGATCTCCCACTTTGCCTCTCGGTGGGTGGTGTACGATGCATCTGGAATGACGCATAAAATCAAGTTACAAATAAATACCTGAGAACCAATACGTTCTTGCATGAGGCCCATTGTGAGGTTGGCTCTGACAGTCGTTCCATGTCCTGACCCCATCTGCCCTGACCCTACCCACATACAAATGATACCTAACTATCCTTAGGTATAACCTAACACCTAACCACCAGCTGTAACCATAACCACTGTGGCTTTACTTTGGAGCTATGAGTCGTTCTTAAAGAGGCATCAGAGTGTTTCAGATACTGGGCACATGGACAGACGGCATCGAGAGAGAGAGAGAGAGAGAGAGAGAGAGAGAGCTGATTCACCTTAAGAAGTGTAAAATAAAGGGATCTACAGTAGTCCAGGAAGAAGAGCAGAGAAAGTAGCATTGATTAGAAATTGAGAACAAAAGGAAATGAAAAAAGTGCAGCAGCAGTGGAAGAGCAGAGGAGAGCTA
The DNA here is from genome assembly GCF_964030765.1 of Micromesistius poutassou. Lineage (NCBI taxonomy): Eukaryota > Metazoa > Chordata > Actinopteri > Gadiformes > Gadidae > Micromesistius > Micromesistius poutassou. The sequence goes on from NC_140287.1 coordinate 803,629, forward strand.
ACAGCCAGAGGAGAGATGTTGAGCAATTTAAAGCAATAAATGACCCATTAAGCTCTCAGCCCTGATTGCTCTATAATTAAATGCCCATTTTCTTTGCCTGCCAAGACAAACTGGGACAATTTTGCTCAGGGGTGACAATACTGCGCATGTTTCATTGTGTGTGCATCTGCTCATGTCCGCACATACACATGCATACTTATTAAGTCTTGTGATTTTTGTAACATGCCTGTGCATGCACGCATGTAAGCGCATGTATTGGTGTGCACAAGTTCAACCAGCCATCTCCACCACCACTCAGGAACACCATTATCATGTAGCGTTGATCACCATTATCATGTAGCGTTGATCACCATTATCATGTAGCGTTGAGCACCATTATCATGTAGCATTGAACACCATTATCATGTAGCATTGAGCACCATTATCATGTAGCGTTGATCACCATGATCATGTAGCGTTGAGCACCATTATCATGTAGCGTTGAGCACCATGATCATGTAGCGTTGAGCACCATGATCATGTAGCGTTGAGCACCATTATCATGTAGCGTTGTCTGCAACCTTAAAATCAACTTTGTTGAGTGTGGCAGCCCCCTAGGCGGCTTTTAGGGTGTGCATTGCTACTCTAAGATATCACTCCTCCTATGGCTGATACCTTACATATCACTCTATAACTGATACCTTACATATCACTCTATAACTGATACCTTACATATCACTCTATAACTGATACCTTACATATCACTCTATAACTGATACCTTACATATCACTCTAACTGATACCTTACATATCACTCTATTATAACTGATACCTTACATATCACTATAACTGATACCTTACATATCACTCTATTATAACTGATACCTTACATATCACTATAACTGATACCTTACATATCACTCTATTATAACTGATACCTTACATATCACTCTATTATAACTGATACCTTACATATCACTATTATAACTGATACCTTACATATCACTCTATTATAACTGATACCTTACATATCACTCTATTATAACTGATACCTTACATATCACTATTATAACTGATACCTTACATATCACTCTATTATAACTGATACCTTACATATCACTCTATTATAACTGATACCTTACATATCACTATTATAACTGATACCTTACATATCACTCTATTATAACTGATACCTTACATATCACTATAACTGATACCTTACATATCACTATAACTGATACCTTACATATCACTATAACTGATACCTTACATATCACTATAACTGATACCTTACATATCACTATTATAACTGATACCTTACATATCACTATAACTGATACCTTACATATCACTATAATAACTGATACCTTACATATCACTATTATAACTGATACCTTACATATCACTATTATAACTGATACCTTACATATCACTCTTCTATAACTGATACCTTACATATCACTCTTCTATAACTGATACCTTACATATCACTCTTCTATAACTGATACCTTACATATCACTCCTATAACTGATACCTTACATATCACTCTTCTATAACTGATACCTTACATATCACTCCTATAACTGATACCTTACATATCACTCTTCTATAACTGATACCTTACATATCACTCCTATAACTGATACCTTACATATCACTCTTCTATAACTGATACCTTACATATCACTCTTCTATAACTGATACCTTACATGTCACTCCTCTATGATGACTGCATGTTGTAGTCACTGGTTGCTTCAATGTGTGGAAAGGAGTTCTGCACTTCACTAATAGTTATCTGCATGGCTGTTAACAGTTTTACACCAATCTGTGTAAATTATTTGAAAATTACATTTTGAAGGCATTCAAACATTTTGTTATTTGGTGAAAATTCAGGAAAAAGAATAATAAAATAAAGAAGTCATTGATGAAACGTGGTTGTTTAGATACTGGGAAGAATGACTTGAGGATTATGGCTACTGCATTGAGAGCACATTGTGGTCTCTCCCTCTCCCTCTCCCTCCCATTTTTTACCCTCATGAATATTGAGTGGTTTATCAAATATTCATTACATGCATGTATGCACTCTCCCGGCACACACACACAAGCAGCCTGGGGTACGTGCAGGCAGCAGGCTGCATAGTTTCACACAGATGCGGAAAGAAAAAACACATACACACGTGCATACACAAATACTTTTTCAAATGTAGAGCAAGAGAGGTCTATCTCAAACAAAGCAACAATGAAAGTTGAATGAACACAAGAAGACAGACAGACAGGCAGGCACAGGACAACTTCTCACTCACGATAACGCATGCACACTCTTTAATGTGCACACAAACACATTCAGCCATTAATGTTTCATCTCCAGGTTATTCAATGCTATTGAGTGTTTGTAGTTTAGGTCTTGTATTTCTTTACACAATTTTTTTTTTTACAAAAAACTGGTACCTCTGGCTGATGCAGGCCTGTAATAAGCCCTTCCAATCATTTCATTGGTCCAGCAGGAAATTATTGGATAGTTATTAGATACCTACCTACCAGCCTACTTGCCTGCACAAAAATAATATAACCTAGTGCTAAAATTCCAGCCATCATATTGAGGAATCATATTGATGTTCAATCTTGTCTCTTTTTTATTTGATGCATTTATGTTTTGGAACTTCTAATATCCTATCAGTGACAGGAATGGAGAATGTGTCACTGGGTGTCTTACCGGATGTCTGGAAGCCAATAAAGTCCATTTCTCACTGAAATACATGGAAAAACCCACGTTAAAACAATGAGCGGCATCCCGGAGCAGCAGACTGTTCTCATCTTAACAATCCCAGTGAAAAGGTCTGACTGAAGTCGAGCGTCCAGCGTAGAGCAGCGCTGCTCCAGAACCAGACCAGGGACGGTCCACTCACAGCCTGGACGGGCAGGGAGGGAAGAGCATCTCAACTGGAAGCTGAGGCTGGGTTGCGAGATGAGACTTTGAATTCAAGAGCTTATTTTGGAGTGAGCCATCAGATGTATTCCTCAGCAGCCACCGCCGTGCTCCAGCGCCGTGACCCAGGGAGCCATTAGGTCTCCGCACACGTGCTGTTAGATGTACTGCCAGGAGCCGCTTCCCACCGGGAACCTTCACAGCAGCCACGCTGGGCTTTGTGTCGGAACAGAGTGAAGGTGATTTGTTGTAAAACCGTATCCCCTGGCAGCCGAATGGCTTTAAAGCAATAACACATTTTCAGGTTTATTTTCGATAGAGATCATCGCTGTCTGAATTAACACAGAATTCATGTAGGAGGCTTGGAAGTGGGTAAAGTGGGTAGGAAGCAGAGATAATTCACATTAATATGATAATTGTATTCATTTATTTAATTTGAAAATGCCCAAATATTTACTTCCTGTTTTTCTTTTTCTATTTTGAAGGTCGCCAAGGATTTTCTTTCCAATAAAGGTCAGTAGAGTCACTCTATTGCTGAATGGTAACACAGTTGTGATTCAGTCTGTGGCCCACCGAGGACTTGGATCATGGATTATTAATGTTACTACCTTGGGTGGCGACATTCCCGCCATGCATTCAAATCACAAGTGCTGCAGTCAGTGACTTCAATCAGCTGACGTTGTTCGGCCATAAAGGGTACGTGGAGCTTCTGCAACCGAGTCGCTCTTCATTGTGTGGAGCCCTGAACGGTGATCTTCCAGATCACCACTTTAATGTTAGCACTTTACTTTTCTATATATATATGGTTTTGCAACACAAATAAAGTTGAATGTAATTAAACTTTTTCTTTTCTTTTTCAAAATGTTTGGCTTTCACAGCATAGTCTACAAAACAACTCTCCATAATAAATTCATCATATGGAATAGAGTAGCATAGAAAATGACTTGAGTTCATATCCCTTTTACAATCATTCATGTTTCTGTTGACAGATACGGAATTTGCCGGTAAAGACAAATCATTAATTAATAAGATACGCCATAGGCCTGAAATAAAAATGAGATTTCCATAAAACAAATCCAAAACAAAATGAGTAATATAAATCTTTGTTTATTTTAAAAAGCCCCATTGAGGAGACACGAGATGCTGCATTGGATTTTGTCATCACTTCTTCAATAAAAATAACCTGACCCTGCACTGTTAAACCTTCTGCCTTCTCTTCTTCTTCCAACCTTCAATCAAGCCCCGCCCCCGACCTCCTCCGCCCTTCTTATTGGGCCCGGAGGCAACCTGTCGGCAACTGAGGCCTATTGAAACACGTGCGCGGGGGTTCGTGGCTAGTTCTGCTATTAGCTCGCTGACTGAACTGGGTAGGCCTATTTGTGGACTAAGTCTGAGGCAGGCGGTTAGTAACATGTCCGTGGGAGCAGAACGAGCAAGTGTATGGCTGTGGGTAGGGATAAAACATACTACCTGGGGTGCAAGCTAAGGTAAGCCAGCTGTGCTAACGTGTTCGGTTGGTCAGGGTTAGGGTTAGAGGTAGGGCTAGGAGTACGATGCAGGGAAGAGTGTTTAGATGCATTAAATGTGGCAATGTGGTGTCAGCATTGAGGGGGGTGACTCCAGGACGCTGGTTTCATTGTTAAGCCTTCAGGAGGTGTCGTGGGCCTAACTTAACGAAACATCTGTGAAAGAAGGTGCCCACTTGATAACCCCAATGATATTCTGCTTACTGCATACTGCTGTATTTACTGCTGTTAGTTGGGCTAGTTGTCTCGTGTTTTTCACCTTTGGTTGGTAGCTTAGTAGTCAGCGTGGTTATAAGGTTGGTTTGGACAGGGGCTTCTGAATGTGTGTTTTCCTCGGCTTTTGGCACAAGGGATTATAACATCTGATCCTGTGTATTAATGGAAAAAAAAAATTTGTTTTATAGGGTTTTATTATTATGAGTGTTTAAACAACTATATTGTTCATACAATATATATTGTAATACAGTTTTACTGATTTATCTGCTTTAATTTGTATTTGGGTAAACATTGGTGTAAAAATATGATTGTAGGTAAAAAGGAAAGAGTTGGGTTATTAAACACTTTATTCAGTGTGGTTGATAAACAGTTCTATTAACTTGTCTAGGCCTATGTATAATTATTAATATTTGCTTTGTTTGTTCATAGTACGCAGTGCTGGATCCGAACGTCACAAAAGAGGCGGCCTACAGTGCGATCCTGGGATCGCATGGCCTCGCCCTAGAAAACATGGTCCGCACAGCACGCCAAAAGCGCTGTGGGGACCAGCAGGTCAAGATGCTACGGCACCAGGGTGAGGCCATGCGGTCTCAAAACAAAGCACTCGTTGAAAAGGTGCAAATGCTGGAGCTGGAGCTACAACTCCAGAAGGATGGTACGTTTGTTATGTTTTATTAATGTGTGTTGGTGAATTTTTTGGAACAAGACATTAGATGGAATAAATCCTTTACTGTCACAATTGAGAATCTATTTTGTTTGTATGTGTGCAGGTCAATGGCAGGACCCTCAGGGGGAGGAGGACCCGGACCCTGTACCCTTCATTTTATTAAAATTTAGTGTGGTCTATTTGTGTGTTGTGGTTATTTGGTGGTTATGTAAAAGTGGATGTGTAGAAAAGAAATATGAATTGTTGAGATTCATTTCTAACATAATATCAGTAGAAAAGACATTTTAATAATTTAGAACTTAATTTTAATCTCCAGAAACATTTGTTAGTGCTTTAGTTATAAGATTGAGGTTCATCTACAGGGAAAATGTGTTAATGTGGCGCAATAAGTCTGACTCATATAACAGTATTTCTTTAATTTAATATAGAGTGTATACATGTTCCAATGTGGTGGCAGCATTGAGGGGGGTGAATAACCATAACTTGCTAAATTTTCAACCGATTTTCAAATGGTTTGGTTCGTTATAGATGTCAGATGTAGTTATGACACTGCATAACTATGAATAATTATGTTATGTTCTAAAAAAATTGAATAATCTAAAATAGGTACAAGATTTCCCTTTACAAATAGTTTGTAAGAAACCAAACCGTTTGAAAATTGAGCAAGTTATGGTTAGTTAAAAAGTACATGTACCACCACCAACACAATGTTATGGGTGAGCGAGCTGACTGGGGCAAGATGGCTGCCAGTGCGGACGTTCTAGACTCTTCCGTAATATTATTTGGCCATTTGGGGTCTTTTTCGCCTTGTATTTGAACAAACTCCTCCTAGGGATTTTATCGGATCTGCTTCTACATTGGTCAGCGCACGTTACGACGGCACGTGACGCGGCCCAGGTCCCGCTCATCACTGCGCGGTTTTAATTTAAATCAGTGTGTTAAACTGCTAGCAGCATGATCCAGTATTAGCATCGTCCAAATATTTAATTCATTGTTTATGCTTACCCATGCTGCTCACAGCTACATAAAGTATATATTGGCAATTACTAAAATATGCTGTGCATGTTTGGCAATATAATAAATAGAAAGGAACCGCCAAGAGTTTTATGAAAACAATGGTAGATACAAAAAAAAAGTAGATGTTATAGGGTATAGTACATTTCTTTACAGACATAAGAATGAAGCAGATTGTATTGTTACCAATCATTTGATATATTTACAGTGGAGCAATGAGGAGGTGGCGGTCCCTCAGGGACAGATTCAAACGTGAACGTAACAAGGAGAAGGAGCTCCAGAGGGGCAGGGACCTCTGCAGCCATGCGCCAGCGATGGAGGTACATGGCCGTCAGAGGGTTCCTGATCCCGTTCCTCCAGGACAGGGGGACCGTCATGCCTGGCTTTGCCGTGCTGGGCATGCTCACTCCACTTGTGACATATTAAGTTTAGGCGGTCTCTCTTCCCCTCTCCTGGAACCGTCACCTTATCGTGGTGGAGAGGTTTGCGTGTCCCTGTGAACCTGAGGGCTGTGTTGTCTGGAGCCATGTGCTCCTGGTAGGGTCTCCCATGGCAGAGTGGTCTCAGGTGAGGGGCCAGACTAAGAATGGTTCACCAAGACCCCAATGAACATGCAAGAAAGAGGAAGAGAGACCCTGCCCGGAGGAAGCCCGGGGCCCCCGTCTGGAGCCAGGCCCAGACGGAGGGCTCGCCGGCGAGCGCCTGGTGGCCGGGTTTGCCACGGAGCCCGGCCGGGCACAGCCCGAACAAGCTACGTGGCACCCCCTCCCTCTTCGTCCTGTGGGCCCACCACCTGCAGGGAGACCCGCTGGGGTCGGGTGCGCTGCCACATGGGTGGCAGTGAAAGTCGGGGGTCCCGACGGACCAGACCTGAGTGGCAGAAGCTGGCTCTGGGGACGTGGAACGTCACCTCACTGTGGGGAAAGGAACCGGAGCTTGTGAGGGAGGTGGAGCGCTACCAGTTAGATCTGGTGGGGCTCACCTCTACGCACAGTCTCAGCTCTGGTACCTTACTCCTGGATAGGGGTTGGACTCTATTCTTCTCTGGAGTTGCCCAGGGCGTGAGGCGCCGGGCGGGTGTGGGGATACTCATAAATCCCCGGCTGAGTGCCGCGGTGTTGGAGTTTACCCCGGTGGACGAGAGGGTCGCCTCCCTACGCCTAAGTGTGGTGGGGGGGAAAACTCTGACTGTTGTTTGTGCGTATGCACCGAACAGCAGTTCAGAGTACTCGGCCTTCTTGGAGACCCTGAATGGAGTCCTGTATGGGGCTCCGGTAGGGGACTCCGTAGTTCTGCTGGGAGACTTCAACGCCCACGTGGGCAACGATGGAGACACCTGGAGAGGCGTGGTGGGGAGGAACGGCCTCCCTGATCTAAACCCGAGTGGTCGTTTGTTACTGGACTTCTGTGCTAGTCATGGATTGTCCATAACGAACACCATGTTTGAACATAAGGGTGCTCATAAGTGTACCTGGTACCAGAGTACCCTAGGCCGAAGATCAATGAACGATTTCGTGATCGTGTCAGCTGATCTGAGGCCTTATGTTTTGGACACTCGGGTGAAGAGAGGGGCGGAACTGTCAACCGACCACCATCTGGTGGTGAGTTGGATCAGGGAATGGGGGAAGAGGCTGGACAGACCTGGTAAGCCCAAACGGGTAGTGCGGGTGAATTGGGAACGTCTGGAGGAGGCCCCCGTCCTAGAGATCTTCAACTCACACCTCCGGCGGAGCTTTTCTAGCATCCCTGTGGAGGTTGGGGGCATTGAGCCGGAGTGGGCGGTGTTCAAAGCCTCCATTGCTGAAGCTGCGGCGGCGAGCTGTGGCCTCAGGGTCTTAGGTTCCTCAAGGGGCGGTAACCCTCGGACACCGCGGTGGACACCGGTGGTCAGGGAAGCTGTCCGACTGAAGAAGGAGGCCTTCCGGGGTATGTTATCTCGGAGGACTCCTGACGCAGTTGCAGGGTACCGGCGGGCTCGAAGGGCTGCAGCCGCTGCCGTGTCGGAGGCTAAGCAGCGGGTGTGGGAGAAGTTCGGAGAGGACATGGAGAAGGACTTTCGGTCGGCACCAAAGTGTTTCTGGAAGACCATCCGACACCTCAGAAGGGGGAAACGGGGAAACATCCAAGCTGTGTACAGTAAGGGTGGGACTCTGTTGACCTCGACTGAGGAGGTAGTCGAACGTTGGAAGGAACACTTTGAGGAACTCCTGAATCCGACTAACACGTCCTCTATGATGGAGGCAGAGCTCGAGGTTGATGGTGTTTCGTCGTCAATTTCCCTGGTGGAAGTCACTGAGGTATTAAACATCTCCGCAGTGGCAAAGCCCCAGGGATTGATGAGATCCAGCCAGAAATGCTAAAAGCTCTGGGTGTTGAGGGGCTGTCTTGGTTGACACGCCTATTCAACATTGCGTGGGAGTCTGGTACAGTGCCAAAGGAGTGGCAAACCGGGGGGGTGGTTCCCCTGTTTAAAAAGGGGGACCAGAGAGTGTGTGCCAATTACCGGGGTATCACACTTCTCAGCCTCCCTGGGAAAGTCTACTCTAAGGTGCTGGAAAGGAGGGTTCGGCCGATTGTCGAACCTCAGATTGAAGAGGAACAATGCGGTTTCCGCCCTGGACGTGGAACTGCGGATCAGCTCTTCACTCTCGCAAGGATCCTGGAGGGGGCCTGGGAGTATGCCCATCCGGTCTACATGTGTTTTGTGGATTTGGAGAAGGCATATGACCGGGTCCCCCGGGAGAAACTGTGGGAGGTGCTGAGGGAGTAAGGGGTAAGGGGTTCACTCCTCAGGGCCATCCAATCTCTGTACTCCCAAAGCGAGAGCTGTGTCCGCGTTCTCAGCAGCCAGTCAGTTCCGTTCCCGGTGGGTGTTGGCCACCGCCAGGGCTGCGCCTTGTCACCAATCCTGTTTGTGATATTCATGGACAGGATATCGAGGCGTAGTCGTGGTGGGGAGGGGTTGCAGTTCGGTGATCTGAGGATCGCATCACTGCTCTTTGCAGATGATGTGGTCCTAATGGCATCATCGGCCTGTGACCTTCAGCACTCACTGGATCGGCTGACAGCCGAGTGTGAAGCGGCTGGGATGAGGATCAGCACCACTAAATCTGAGGCCATGACTCTTGGCAGGAAACCGGTGGATTGCCTTCTCCGGGTAGGAAATGAGTCCTTAGCCCAAGTGAAGGAGTTTAAGTACCTCGGGGTCTTGTTCGCGAGTGAGGGTACAATGGAGCGGGAGATTGGCCGGAGAATCTGAGCAGCAGGGGCGGTATTGCGTTCGCTTTACCGCACTGTTGTGACGAAAAGAGAGCTGAGCCGCAAGGCAAAGCTCTCGATCTACCGGTCGATCTTTGTTCCTACCCTCACCTATGGTCATGAGGGATGGGTGATGACCGAAAGGACGAGATCGCGGATACAAGCGGCCGAGATGAGTTTTCTCAGGAGGGTGGCTGGTTTCTCCCTTAGGGATAGGGTGAGAAGTTCAGTCATCCGGGAGGAACTCGGATTAGAGCCGCTGCTCCTTTGCTTAGAAAGGAGTCAGTTGAGGTGGTTCGGGCATCTGGTAAGGATGCCCACTGGACGCCTCCCTTGGGAGGTGTTCCAGGCACGACCAGTGGGGAGGAGACTCCGGGGAAGACCCAGGACTAGGTGGAGAGATTATATCTCAACACTGGCCTGGGAACGCCTCGGGATCCCCCCGTCAGAGCTGGTCAATGTGGCCCGGGAAAGGGAAGTCTGGGGCCCCCTGCTTGAGCTGCTGCGACCCGACCCCGGATAAGCGGATGAGGATGAGATGAGATGAGGTCTCTCTTCCCCCAGTCTGAGGGGGGCGCTGTGTTTTGGTCCTTCTGGACTAGACAGCAGTTGATTGGCGGGACTGTTTAAAAACATCTTCCACCAGTGGTTCTGGGCTCTCTGCTCTGGCCTCTTGGTTACAGACACAGGCTGGCTGCAGCAACACCTGATTTCTTTTGCCATCTTTGGCCTTTTACGCTACACATACATTTTACTGATCTACACTACACAGTTTACTTTTTCCTTGTTTCTCATGGACTGACTTTTGACATTCAATTTATGTTTTCATGGGCTTAGTTTATGATTTAAATAAATTATCTTGATTTAACGAACGGTGTGGTCTCCCCTTATGTCATTGCTACTGAGAGCTAGGTAGTCATGACAGGGACCACGAGCAACCTGCCACGAGGTCCCCCTGTCCCTAGCCCTTACCTCACTGCCCCAGCCAACACCACCCTCAGATGAGGAGGCTACATTCTTTAGGGCTGTTGCCCACAATGAGGCCTGTCGACTGCCAGTAGAGCCAGGCTGCGTTTCCAGATCCAGCAGCTGGTCTACAATGCAGAGATGGAGGGGTTGGAGAGAGGAGCGAGAGACGACGTTGGTAACCGGGAGCTCCTCGCTGTGAGGCTGGCCCTAGAGGAGTGGAGGGCACAGCCCAGCCTTTTGTCGTCTGGACAGACCACAGAAACCTGAGTCCATCCAGTCAGCCAAGCGGCTGAACTCACACCAAGCCAGGTGGGCATTGTTTTTGGCTGGTTTGACGTTACCCTCAGCTACCGGCCCGGCTCCCGGAACACTGTCCCGACGGTACTCCTGACGAGCACCCGGCGGCTCCAAAGCCCGTCCTGCCCTCCACCTGCCCTCTCACCACCCTCGTCTGGCAGAGCGAGGCCACGGTGACTCGGGCCCAGAGACATCAAGCCGACCCACGCGTCGGGCCACCCGGCCGTCTTTTTATCCCGGACTCTGTCCGCTCCAAGGTCCTGCTCTGAGCCCACTCCAACAGACTCACCCTCCGTGCTCCTCAGCCCCAGGACTCACCTGGACCCGTACCGGACTCCCACCATTCTCCAGCCCCCCGGATTCTCAATAAACACCTCTGTTCCGTCAAACTTGCCTGGTCTACCCTGTGTCGTGCTTTTGGCTGCACTACCTCCCCCCGTGATCGTAACACAGACAGACAGGGTATGAGCGAACATGTGTTCTGCCTTAAAACCGGAAACTTCAAACATGAATCATGCAAACTATACAGTATTTCTGGACTTCAGAGATGCGTTTGGAACACTATTCCACATGATGAGAGCATTGGAGGAGATCCACCTACCCCCTAGCCTCCTCCACCTAGCCACCTACCCCCTAGCCCTCTGTAGACATAGGCAAGGCAACTTTATATAGCACTTTTCATACACAAGGCAGACTCAAAGTGCTTCACATATAAACATTGTCATAAAAGAAAATAGATAAGTAAAAAGTAAAATAGATAGATGTGAAAGGCGGCCTGTGAGCGGCTGGATGATGGAAAGTTGACAACAGCCAGGTTTGGGATTGTGGACCAAAAAGGTGAAGTTTTATTTTCTCCAAAACCAAGGTCACAAAAATAACTAAACAAAAACAAAGAAATGTTCCAAAACAAGAAACCAACGGTAGCATTCACTCAGCTTAGCAATCGTCTAACAAAACTACCGTGTGCTCTCGTACCTTCCCCCCCAGCCACAAACTGCGACTTAAATAAGCCCACTAAGGTGGACCAATCAAGGCCAGTTAGGCCATACCATTAACCAAAGGGGGACATTCCCTGGCCAAGGCTGCATGTGGCACCCCTAGTGCTCCGGAAGTCCAAAGACCACGTTAACATATGATGTGAGGGGAGACAGGGAGAAGGGATGTTCCGCTTCTCACAATAGAAAATGAAGGCAAAGTTCAAAAAAACATTTTAGAAAGGCAAAGTTAAAAAAAATGTATATATATATATATATATATGTATATATATATAAAAGCATTTTAGAAATTGAGAAAATAAAGGCAAAATTAGTAATAAAATAAAAAATAGATAGAAGCATTGTAGATTTAAGATTTAGCAGAAAGCTAACTGTGTGTTCACACCGCACATTGAAACGTGTCGCAGGGTGACACGTTTCAATGCAAAGTGAACGTAGATACGCGTATCGGGCGAAATTTGTCACCAACCAGCGACAAGATTTGATTGACGGGGCGACAGTTTTCCCAGTCACGGGCGGGCGCGTTCACGTGGATTTGCAGCGCGAATGCGTGACAAAATTTCGCAGAAGTTGAAATATTTCAACTTCTCTGCAGCATTCGCGGTGAGACAGCCAATCAGCATTCACTCCCTGAGTGACGTAGCGTTAACCCTGATCCAGATCAAACTGCAAAATGGAGGAGAAGCTCATCCTGGCGGTGTCACCCGGTGCTTTTTGCTGTCAGTAACTCCGGTTACAAGGACCGAAACAAAAAGGCGAGTGCCTGGTTGTCGGGCTGGGTGCTAAAATTGACTTTACTTTAAAAGTTACTTTATTCCAGCTATCAATAGTACTTTACTATGAACCAAGCTAGTGAGTTAGCAGTTAGCATTCAACAGTTCAGTTCAGATTTCACAACGTAGGTTTGTTTCTTGTCAGAGGACGAGTGCCGAAGGAAGTGGAAGGGGCTGAGGGACACCTACCTGAGGGAGAGGAGGAAGGAGGCAGGAGGAAAGAGGAGTGGGTCAGCAGCAGGGGCTTTTAAAAAGTGGAGGTTCTCTGACCCTGTCTTTCCTCGACCCGTTTGTTACTCCCAGGGAGACCAGTAGCAACATGGAGGTCGAGGAAGACAGGATGGCAGAGGACCAGGGTTCAGAGGCAGCAGCAGGGACAGCCAGTGACACAGGAGGTTGGTCGATAAGTACACACACACACACACACACACACAACCGGGTTGGCATACCCCCAATCCCCACTTCAAAAAGAAGGAAAGAAACCCTGCAACAAAGCTTTGTTTTATCACCATATAAAGACTCATGTTTAATCATGCGCAATTAACCAGAACACGCATGACAACATCAACAAAGTTTCAATATAATGCAACAAATCTACGCACAACAGACAGCTCAGTAACAGAAAGCACGGTTATTTTCAGCCGCGTAAGAAGAATTGCAGCAATAGGCCTGTTAAATGAGCTAGCATCATCATCATCATAACACAACGGTTATGGAAATTAGAACGACAGTACATTGAATTAAATTGCAATCAAGTTACAAACGACCCACAACATTAAAGAGAATAGGCTCCGAAACAGATAAAATAAATAAAAACGAGGATCAATCTGAAACTTTTCAAGTGCGACAATGAAATTAGCCACAACATAATTAAGTTACAAAGAGCATAGGCTCAAACATAAAATAAATTAAAGAGGATAAAAGAGGATCCATCTGGAACTTTAAGTGCAGCGCAAAAGTCGCTCCGCCTGCAGAGAGAGAGAGAGAGAGAGAGAGAGAGAGAGAGAGGATGTGGGAGTATTCCCAGTAGGCCTATGTGTAGCAATAATATCAAATACTTATCCATATTAATGCGACAAGTGGGCTTGCATCTTGGCACGAAGCTCTCCGTTTGGCGCATTGGAAGACAGTGTAAGCCTCTTTCTCCATTCTCTCTGTCTCTGTTGCCTCCAAATCCTCACTCTCTCTTGGTCCCTCTCCTCCTTCGTGACTAACAACTTTATCATAAGACGTCCCACTTGACTGTTTCCCTGATTTCAGCCAACAACTATTAATCTCTATTCTCTATTCCTTATATAAAATGTGCAGCTTGCCATGCTCACTGCACTCAGCAACAGAAAGTCAATACACACATGAAGAACAAGTGACCTCACACATGAGGTCACTTCCTCTGTGCCACTCAGGGAGGAGCTGTTCTGTCTGGCATTATATTATATGTACTTCCTAGCTTTCCCGGCTACTTCATTTATCTTGAAATTGTAAATGATGAAGTGATCTACTAAGGGGATAAATCCTCATCTGAGTTTGTGTAAAGCAGTGGTTCTCAAACTTTTTCGGTCATCCTCCACTTTGGACAAGGGGGAATTTTCAAGCCCCACCTGTCCCCATCGCCCCAACACAATGCTAATGAAATACGCCAAGCTTAACATCTCCACATTTATTGAAGTAACATCATGTTGTATCTAAATTCTAACTCAATAACATCAAATAAAGTTCAACAATGGAGAAAATAAAAGTGCAGCTGTGTCATAACTTGCATCAAGTTCAAAAATAGAGAAAATAAAAGTGCCACTTTGCAATCTGTTAAAAAAGAATAAGAAAAAAGACGAGCAATGCATTTGGCAAGACAGGTGAGCAAGTGAACTGATGAGACCTATGAGACCTATCCCTGCATGAGTGGCTGCAAAGCTGCAAGCAAATGTTAAAATGTATTTCAAATTAAAAAAAAACATTATTATTGACACATCTACAAAATATGTGAGCAGTGCCCCTGGCCGAGAAGCAAGCTGGAGTGTCAGCGGACACACTAACGGATGTAGAGGACTCCAGTGATGAGGCTCCTACATTATTTACAACACCTCACACCAAACGCGACGGCACGACACGTTTCAATACTAAGTCAACGTAGAGACGCGAATCGGGCGAAATTAGTTGTCGCCCAAACCTGCGACAAGATTTGATTGATGGCGCGACATTTTTCCACGTGAACGGCGAGCGCGTTCACGAGGATTTGCAGTGCGACAAATTCGCTTAAGTTGAAATATTTTAACTTTTCCGCAGCATTCGCATGAGACAGCCAATCAGCGTTCACTCCCTGTGGGTAACGTGGGTGAAGTAACGTAAAACAGCCAATCACCGTTCAACCGGCTGGGCCAACCGTTCCCTGCACTCCGCAGTGAACCGCAGCTTGGAGGAGAAAGTGATTGTTGCCGTTTGCGACTCCCGGAGCTCTATATATAATATTATAAGTTATTATATAATATAATATATAAATATCTATATAATATAATATATACAATATATATAATATCATGGCACAAAGCGGTGTGCGCCTCCGGATTATATTATTAACTGTTATGATATATTAGTCCAGGAAAGGCCGCCGAGACAGGATCGCTTTTAACTCACTTTATTGGGTTAAGGTGGTTGGTCTATTGTCTATCGTCTGAAACAAAAGGAGAGGGATCGTATATAACACGCGCGGAGCGTCTCTAAGCTTTACATCTAATCGATACGCCGCCCAAGAGATTCTGATTCTAAGATGGCGGAGTCCCGAGTTAAATAGGCAGGTAGAGGTGGGCGTGTTCTGTGGCTTTAAAAGCCCGCCCCCTTCATCTATGTATGATCAGCTGCTGCCCCCTTGTGGCTATGCGCAAGTGTTACAGCTTATTAGTTATATGTACTCGTTACTGTGGCTATAGGAGAATATTATGGCTGAAATCTGTTACATAACCCATAAACGACGGGTATTCCGACGTCTCTCCCTCTTCCACAACAGGTACAGACGGTGGTGGTTATCTCGGCCGTGGTTGATGAGAATGAATTGGCATAAAGCACCGTTGCCGGGCAAAAGATGTTGTGCAACAAAATTCGCTGCACAACAAAGTTCGCCTGACATAACTGCACACAACTGCACAGCGACAGATTATGATTTGTCACACAGCAAACCTTCTGCAACAGCGCAACCAGGTGAAAAATTTGTCTTTTGGTGTGAACGCACAGCAAGGACGGGTGCGGGTTTGCAAGGGCTGGACTCTGCTCATCTCTCTCCACTCCGCTCTGCCTCTGGCTCACATACACTCTGCCCCGGCCCCGCTCTTCCACTCGCGTCACTTTTTTAAATCCCCTTCAGCACGAAACATGTATTTGCCACATCTTGCTCCGACTGTTTTTGACTGACTAATTTTAAAATGTTAAGCTACCCTGGCCTGCACCCAAATTTAGGATTGAGTTTGCAATCAGCAAGGCAGGTTAACGAGCACAGCGACGCGGTGAAGGCACCTATTTTATTGCATGAACAAATATCGATAGGCTATATATCTTATATCGACATTCTGCTTGAAAATACGAGATATGACTTTTGGTCCATATCGCCCAGCCCTACTGTCAAGTTTACCATAAGAAATCTGGAGTTTTCAGTGGAATGTCCTCCCATTTGTTGCGCCCCACCTGTCACGTCTCTATTCCCCACACTTTGAGAACCGCTGGTGTAAAGGAACCTTTACATAGAACTCATAACGTAAGCAACGTGCTTAAATATACACGTACCTCATCACAGCTTCCCGATCCTATCACAGGAACGTGTTCATGCGTTAAATATACGCTCATCCCTTACGCATTGTAAGGGATGAGCGTGTAAAAAAGAGGTTTCTGGGGGATTTAAAAGACGGAGATTGGAGTTACGTGGGCCAGTTTGATAGTGCTGAGGTCGCTCTCCACTCCTTTGTGACTACATTTAATTACTTTGTAGACAAGACGCCCATATAAAAGGACTAGGATTAAAGCTAGGGTAGTGCCATGGGTTACTCATGCGCTATCGACCCTCTTCAATAATAGGAATAGTGCTTGGTCCTGTGCCAGACGCACAGGTGACCTCCAACACTGTCCTTTAGACAACTCAGAAATAAATGTACTTCAGCTGTAAGGCTTAATCTGAATACTTTTTAAATCTAGTAACACATTTTATTCTAATCCCGCCAAGTTCTGGGGTGCAATCAACATGACTAATGATCGTCCCTCTAGTGCACTGGCCCTCAGATTAAAGTAAAGGTGTGATCTCTGATCCAAATGATATTAGACTTGCCTTTAGGTCTCTGATGTCAGTCCCCCCTGGGCCGTGTCTCGCATTTCTCCTCATCCATTTACATCTTCTAAGGCCCTCAGAATTTTACAATCTTTAGACCCAAAGTCATCTACTGGTGAGGATCACTTAGACTTTTTTTTGTAAAATTGGCTGCTCCAACTATCAGTAAGCTATTGTCTTACATTTTTAATCGTTCCATAATTTCAGTCTTATTTCCGCTTGTCTGGAAATCTGCATGTGTCATTCCATTGCACAAGGGGGGTGATAGGGACAATCTGGTTAACTATCATCCGATCTCTACACCTCCATGCCTGGCCAAAGTACTTGAGACCTTAGTCAACTCTCAATTAAAGTGTTTCATGTCAAGCCACCACTAGACTTAATCCTCACCAATCCGGTTTCAGACCTAACCATAGTACCATCACTGCTATCACACTGGTAACCAACAACATCGTCTGGGCCTTGCACAGGAGGAAGCACTGCGCTGCCCTCTTTGTCGACCTCTCAAAGGCTTTTGACACGGTCGATCACCAGCTGCTCTTGAAAAATCTGTCTGATATTGGCTTGGATACTGATGCTTGTGCATGGTTCCATGACTACATATCTTCCAGGTGTCAATGCGTTAAATCACCACTTGGCAATTCGGAATTCTTATCCAAGGTGTCCCTCAAGGCTCTGCATTGGGTCCTGTACTTTTTACTATCTATATTAATGAGCTAGTCTCTTCTTTAACTGGTTGCCTTGCCCATCTATATGCAGATTATACTATTCTCTACTGTACTGCATATGTGCCTTCTTTTAACTTACAGGACACTCTCTCTGACCTTAAACTAGTCCTTAACTTGCGAAAAACCCTAATTTACCCTAATTAACCCTAATTTCTGTTATTTTCAAAAGCTAGAAATGTTGATTTTACGAAACTTCACATTTTCACTGTTGACTCTCTTATAGAGAGAGTAACTGATAATAAATATCTTGGTCTGTGGCTTGATGAGAAGCTCTCATTTAAAGGGGTAGTTCGGAATTTTGGACATTGGACATTTCCAAGTGAGCCAGTGTGTTATTTATCATTGGAGACTGGTTCCAACATGTTTCATTCAGTCTTTCTAGTTGCAGAAATCTCTGGTGCTAGGCTAGCGCAAGTCGAGGGGAACTGCTAGCTTGCCAATAAAAAACTGTTCTTTCTTCTCTTTGACTAGCTGACGATGGCTGGCCATGTCCTTGGACAAAACTTTGATGTGACAGTTCATGTGGCGGCACTGGGCCTCGGCTCTTCCCCGTCCAAGTCTAACGCCCTGCACGCTCTCGTCCAGGAGATACTGAGCAAACCTTTTCACGTCAAAGCAGTGGTTTTTGGTGGTGGTGACTTTATACCTTGACCGGAGACCGTCGATCCAGGATACGACTCTCTCGTCATCATGTAGGTATTTTAAATGACCTGGTGGGGGCCCCTCCTGCTCGCCCCACATGAAACCGACAAAGTCCTTGACGTGGACGACGCTCTGCTTGCAGTTCTCCCGAACCCTGTGCCGCCGTTCCGTGCCCGTCAGAAATACCAGAAAATCATCCAGGATTTTTTCTGAAATAGGATAAAACATGTTTAAATAACAACACAATTCATACATCATGTTGATTTCTAGGTTGACATTGTGATAAAGAAGCTTTCATACCTGCAGAGACGAATTGGGATCTCGCCTTTTTGCTTTTTGCCTTCGCTGGGATCAGACTGTCGAGTTTCTCTTGGATGGCGACCACTGTTTTCTTCAGAGCCTCGATGCTGTCAGAGTTCTTCTTTGGGTCAGGCTTGTAGCGGATGTGAAAAGACACAGCTTTCTTCTTGGCTTCGATCAGCTTACTCTGGCGTTCTGGACCGGTCAAATGGTGCAGGGTTATGAGATGGACTTCGAGCCGTTTAAGCTTTTTCGATTGGCAGCCTTCAATGGGGCAGTCGACCGGCCCGGCGAAGCGTCCTGTGCTTCTACAGGAATTTGTATTACACAAAAAAAGAGGGGTGGGGGGGGACTTTGACCCATGTCAACATTACACAATATTGTAAATTACTCAAATTTATAAATGCATTTTGTTATTGTATTTTAGAACTGTGATGATTTGTTGTCAACTATTGAATTAATTGTGAGCTATTTTGATAGTTACTAATTGGTACAAGTCATATTTTAAGAAAAAAGAATCTGATTCCAGATGAATTGTGAATTCTTACATCAGTTTATTCCTGTGTGTGACTCAGTATATCCAGCTACTGTACAGAGGGTCTCCCCTTCTCTAATCCTCTCTAACCTGTGAATACGTATGTTTTTGGAAAACAGTTTATATCATGCCAGAACAGTGAAGGTGTGAAGCAACCAACTAACTTTCTTTGTAAGATGACTGACACCTGTGAGCTTTATGAAAATATTAAAGATATTCTTTTTTCTTTTGAAATTCCTCTCATTGATTAATTTTTTTCCATAAACTTTTATCACACCTGTTGATATTGGACAAGAAAACCCAAATCTGTTTTTTTGCAAGTGGT
Source organism: Micromesistius poutassou (assembly GCF_964030765.1). Lineage (NCBI taxonomy): Eukaryota > Metazoa > Chordata > Actinopteri > Gadiformes > Gadidae > Micromesistius > Micromesistius poutassou. The sequence goes on from NC_140287.1 coordinate 823,083, forward strand.
GTTTAATCAAAATGCAAACAAATCAAACAAGTCTGCATATTACTGCTGAAACAAGCTAAAAGGCAAATAGTAAAGTCATGAAATCCGTTTTGAGGTACGCAGCTAGCCACCAATAACAAATGACACTGATGGTCTGCAAATAACTCTCACTTCACATTCTCACGGTATCTGTTCACCAGAACACACTGACAATGCAGGATGTTAATTACTAAAGCCGTACACAGCTTATTCAGCGTTTCTGGAATGGTCTATTTATAGGAACTGGCCACTTATTTGAAATACTGCATTTAAATAATTAAATGGAATGAAAACAATAGTCTGTGTCTGATACAGCTAAAATGAACAATGAATATTAATCAGACAAGAACACACCTGAGAACAGCAATACAGCAAGAATGCACAATACTGACAACTGATGAAATCTGACGAGTGCAACCTCATAAAAGCACAAAATGTATAAAAACACGAGTATACTCTGTGCCTTGTCCAAACTATATATGGCACATAGAGAAATCATAAACTGAAAAGATGGAAACTAGTTGTATGTGGTGCAATGGATGGATCAGCAAGGTGAACGGTGAAGATTCCTCTGAAGGAAACAGAGCTCCTACAAAATCTTTTTTTTTTCTTGGAAATGCATTTAAAGAAATAGAAAGTTGATAAAGGAATTACTGGCCGTGTCCCAATTCAGGGGCTGCGTCCTTCGAAGGACGCGTCCTTCGAAGGATGCAGCCTTCGAAGACCGCGAAGGCTGCATCGAAGGCCTAACGAGCGTTGTGGAATGGGACGGTCTAGCCTACGGAGCATTTCCGGATTGCGTAACAAGCCGTTAACGCCCTTTACCTTGCGTGATGACGTGCCGCTCTTATTCTCCCTAGTAACAGACACCTGTGACCTGTTGACCTGTTGTTCACCTGTTGTTCACCTGTTCAGACCAGACAGCGGAGGATATATTATTCGATATTATTCAAAGTCTAACCTTACTGGGCTCTATTAGTACAGCGATCAGAACTGTCCCGTCTCAGTTTGGAAACTGCTCTTCATTAACCAAAATCGACATGGAGCCAGAAATGATAATTAGGTGCCAAGCACAAAGTGTGCGAAGGCAACTTATTATTATTATTATTATTCTGCCACGTTTGCATTGCACATGCCCTACCGATCGCATGCTTTTTACGAAACTCACTAGACGCCAGCATCTCCCCTAGTTGGGACATGCGGCCTCCGGCTCAGGCCTTGACCTGAAAAAATAGCAGACTATATTCGTAATGTACATGTGATATGTTCGTTAAGTTAGAACAAGAGTTAACTATATTCGTAATGTACATGTGATATGTTCGTTAAGTTAGAACAAGAGTTAACTATATTCGTAATGTACATGTGATATGTTCGTTAGTTTAGAACAAGAGTTAACTATATTCGTAATGTACATGTCATGTGGTGTGCTCGTTAGGCTATTTTGCCCATCAATAGTTCCATAGTTTGTATAGGAATCCGTTTGGAATCCATAAAAATCAGTTTTCACCTGCAACAAAGTCTCCGTCTTTGTTTTTACGCATTCCCCTACAGGGCCATTATTCAGAATCATGTGACGTATCGTCACACATCATAGCCCTGAACATCAATCCCTGCTCAGCCTGCATCTCCTTCCACACTATCTGGGATAGCCACACGTCATCCTCTGTCACTCAGACCTCCTGCCTCTCAAGCGCTGAGCTGAAGACAGCTGCTTGTTTCTGTTTGTGTGTTTTTTGACGGTGGCATCCATCAAACCCACAAAGGCTCCAAACCGTGAATGAGATTTGACATGAAAACGCATCACATGTCTCTCCCGAAGGGTTCGACATCAGCTTGTATTATAAAGGTCTGGTGTAGTTAAGATGAAATAAACAATGTATTTAAATGAAACAGAACTTTATTAGGCTATATAAACAATTATTTATCAACCAATTTCTCAAGGATTGAGAAAAGCCTCTCCATCTCTCCCTGCCCTCCTGGGCTCTGTTAGGTCCATCAGCTGTGCCACCTCACGGGAGGCGGCGTTTGTGAAGCCTGTATCCAGTAACGGTTGTAACAGGCCGGTGAGGTCAGCCCCTAACTACCTTGTACCAGACGCCTACCCTGCTTACATCGGCGCCCTACCCCCGGGCACAACCCTCGGCCAGGACCGTGGCGTACCGATCTGTGGTGACAGCTCTCCTCTGGGATCCGTGCACTTGGTAGTTTGCTGAGATGATTGAGTTATTATATGAGTTAAGAACCAACTAACTCCTGGGATATGTTTGATTTCTTCGTACCAGGTAACCTCTCAGATCCACGATGCTCACACCGTATCCATTGGCTCGTCCATTGAAGCCCTAACCTATTGTCCTCTGTAACTGATCAACAAAGGAATGGTTTGAATATAGTTTCATTAGCAGGATAAATATTTGGGACATTGCAGCAAGCGGAAAAAATCAAAAAAGTATGATAAAACACAGGCTATAATGACCAGTAATATGCCATCTGTGACACAAGTGATAAAAAATACAGTTTAGTTTAACTGTTAGGTTCATATCACTCAAACACCACACTACACTACTGAATACTGATGTGGTTTTTTTTCAAGTTACTAAATAAATGTAACGGGACATTTAACTGTCGATGTGTAGACCTCCTGTTCTTGGTCTTGCTCGTCAACAAGTTGGGCACAACATAACTGACAAAAAAATACCTTAAGCAAACATGAACTACGATACATCAATAGTCAAAGTAGCTTGGACCCCAAATTCTGTGGCACAAAATAATTTTCAACATTTCAATATTTCCCTCAAGCAACATAAATGACCATTCAAGCAGTGCAATGGTAGGAAGATGGTTTGGAAACTGGATCCTATAATGGCTAGAGACCCAATTTAATTGTATAGAGGTAAACCAGCTTTATGTCTACATACATTACACCAAATTATCAAAAAGTAGCTATGGTTATCTTTGGATAAATGAAGCATACACAGTAGCGTAAACAGTGTGTCAACTATATTTTTAAAATAAAGAACATAAATAAAGAGCCACTTTTTAAAATTAAAAATAATTTATTTGTGCGTATGTGCTGTGTGTGTGCGTGTGTGTGTGTGTGTGTGTGCGTGTGTGTGTGGAAAGAAAAAAATAAAATAAAAATGGATCGTTCCCTGCAACGATTGTCACCCCGGTGAACCTGGCCTAATTGTCCAAATTATGCAAAACTGGGTTATAATAACTGTTTGCCTCATAATATTTTGTGAATTTGGAATTTTATCTCATCTTTGGCGTGGGGTGGCAATCGCTGCAGGGAAGGAAGGAGAGACTTAAAAAAATGCTTGTCCTCGGAGAGAGGTGGAGGAGGAGGTGGAGGCGCTGGAGGAGGAGGAGGTGGGGGAGGAGGAGGAGGAGGTGGGGGCACTGGAGGAGGTGGGGGCGCTGGAGGAGGTGGTGGAGGAGGAGGTGGGGGCGCTGGAGGAGGTGGGGGGTGGTGGAGGCGCTGGAGGAGGAGGTGGGGGCGCTGGAGGAGGAGGTGGTGGGGGTGGAGGAGGAGGAGGAGGAGGGGGCTCTGGAGGAGGTGGGGGTGGAGGAGGGGGCTCTGGAGGAGGTGGGGGCGCTGGAGGAGGTGGGGGGTGGTGGAGGCGCTGGAGGAGGAGGTGGGGGCGCTGGAGGAGGTGGGGGGTGGTGGAGGCGCTGGAGGAGGAGGTGGGGGCGCTGGAGGAGGAGGTGGTGGGGGTGGAGGAGGAGGAGGAGGAGGGGGCTCTGGAGGAGGTGGGGGTGGAGGAGGGGGCTCTGGAGGAGGTGGGGGCGCTGGAGGAGGTGGGGGGTGGTGGAGGCGCTGGAGGAGGAGGTGGGGGCGCTGGAGGAGGAGGTGGTGGGGGTGGAGGAGGAGGGGGCTCTGGAGGAGGTGGGGGTGGAGGAGGGGGCTCTGGAGGAGGTGGGGGCGCTGGAGGAGGTGGGGGTGCTGGAGGAGGTGGAGGAGGAGGTGGGGGTGCTGGAGGAGGTGGGGGTGGAGGAGGAGGAGGAGGGGGCTCTGGAGGAGGTGGGGGCGGTGGAGGAGGTGGGGGCGCTGGAGGAGGTGGGGGCACTGGATGGAGGAGGTGGGGGCACTGGATGGAGGAGGTGGGGGCACTGGATGGAGGAGGTGGGGGCGGTCTCCTCAACACCTCCAGGAGGCACCGCTCCATCGCCCCTCCCCTCCACTCTCCTTCTCCTTCTCACTGTTTGAAAAGGAGACAACATTTTTGGGTCAGGAAACAGACAAAAAATACATTCAACATGAAAGGCTATGAATACATAACTAGTCATACTCAAAACATAATTCACGTATAGGGACCCTCATGACCACATAAACGAAGTGTAGCATGAAATAAATGTGATTTCTCTCATGTTAAATTCCCTTTTCTTCCTTTTCTCATTCGCCAGACATTCCTCCACATCCCACCTCCTGATGGTTCTGTCAATCTCTCGGATAGTTGTCTCGTTGACCCGCATCACTCTGAAACGAGCTTTGTCGCGTTTCCCTTTCATTACCTTCTTCAATACGGGCAGGGCTGGGTTAGGGGGTACCTGGTTGTTTATGTTGTGCCATATGGTGTTCAAGGGGTGTCCGTCGTTTAGGGCCTCCTGGCCCCTCTGGACTAGTGCCTCCTCATCATCTATCTCGATGTCCGGCACCATCCTATCGTAGTGAGCCTGGGCTGGCTCCTGGTCATTCACATCGTCTCCTGTCTCCCTTGCCAACCATAGGCGTTTAGCCTCCTCCGTACAGGTGGTATTGTTTTTTATCTCTGGCCATACCTTCTTCAAATATTGGGTTCTGTCCTCGTGCCGGTACCACTGACCCTAACAACTGCAGGCCTGTCATCGTCTCCCTCATCACGTTGAGCGGTCCCTTTTCGGGGCCTTGGCCCAGTTTGTCCGGTGGTGGTCGAGCTCCACCCGAGGCTTTCAGTAGGGATCTATCCTTTGGCGCCAGGGCCGGGTCTTCTGGTTCTGATTCAGAATCCTCCGGAGAATTGTCAGTTTCCTTCTGTACCTCCTTTTTCGCTGCTTTTATGGCTACAGGTTTTAACTTGAAGCGCAGGGCATCATACACTATCTGTACCAGGGTATTCCTAAAGTTCTTTGTCAGGCTGTCATACCCTATCAGGGTGGCAACCGACGGCATCATAGTGAGGTTGGCCCATTCACCTCTTATCATTGTTACCTCCTGTGTCAGCAGCTCAGTTGGGTTATCCTTTCAGGACTTTGGGAGAGGTCGTTCTTTCTGACCCACTTCTGGCATATACACCTTTCTTCCGTCATACGTCACCAACGGGCCATACCCCTCATCCCTCGCATGATGTCTCGAGACCTCGGCGATGTCGTATATTTCCACCGGGTTTTTGGGCTTGTGTACCATCCCCACTTTTCCTCTCTTATTCCTCTCCTCTCTTCTGCCTCCCTCTGCAGCCTCATGTCTTCTTTTATAACCTGAAGAAGCTCCTCCTCTCTGTCCCTTTTCCTTTGCCTGGACCTTGCAGGCCTTTCCTCCTCCTCCTCCTCCTGACCCACCACTGCTGAACTTGGCCCTGGTGTGTCCTCAGGGATGGAGGCGATTAGGACAGGGGGGTTGGTGGAATGCCTCTGTCCCAATACCTCATCCATGAGGACAAACCAGGGCCGAGTGGCAGCAGTGGGCTTCCCTCCTAGCCCCTCGCCTGACCCTGGACACTTCCAATACTACAGCAGAGGAAATCAATCATGGCAGTTCACAAGAACAGCAGCAAAACACATTGCATGGTTAAAACAAATAATGTAATATATTTTTTTAACTTAGACTTTAGTTCAGCTTTCAATACCATAATCCCACAACAACTCATCTGTAAACTGGACCAGCTGGGGCTCAACACCTCCCTCTGCAACTGGATACTGGACTTCCTCAGTGGGAGGCCACAAGCAGTACGAGTCGGCAACAACACCTTGAGCAGCATCACACTCAGCACAGGAGCCCCCCAAGGCTGTGTGCTCAGTCCCCTGCTCTTCACCCTGCTGACTCACGACTGCACACCAACCTACAGCACCAATCACATGGTGAAGTTTGCAGACGATACAACTCTGGTGGGTCTCATCACCAAGAACGACAACACCCACTACAGGGTGCAGGTCAACTCTTTCTTTTAACCACGTGGTGCAGAGACAACAACCTCCTGCTGAACGTCAGCAAAACAAAGGAGATTGTGGTTGACTTCCGGAAAGGCCACACCGAACACCCACCACTGACCATCGATGGTGCTGCTGTGGAGCGAGTGAGCAGCACCAAATTCCTGGGGGTGCACATCAGTGAGGACCTCTCCTGGACCACCAACTCTGCAGCACTGGCAAAGAAAGCCCAGCGGCGCCTCTACTTCCTCCGCAAGCTCAAGAGAGCAAAAGCCCCCATACCATCCTGAACACATTCTACCTAAAGCCCCCATACCATCCTGAACACATTCTACCTAAAGCCCCCATACCATCCTGAACACATTCTACCTAAAGCCCCCATACCATCCTGAACACATTCTACCTAAAGCCCCCATACCATCCTGAACACATTCTACCTAAAGCCCCCATACCATCCTGAACACATTCTACCTAAAGCCCCCATACCATCCTGAACACATTCTACCTAAAGCCCCCATACCATCCTGAACACATTCTACCTAAAGCCCCCATACCATCCTGAACACATTCTACCTAAAGCCCCCATACCATCCTGAACACATTCTACCGGGGCACCATTGAAAGCATCCTGTCCAGCTGCATCACTGTGGGGCGGTAGCTGCACTGCACACAGCAGGAAAGCACTGCAACGCAGAGTGAACACAGCTGGTAAGATCATTGGTGCCCCACTCCCTTCCTTGCAAGACACATACACCACCCGCCTCACCCGGAAAGCCACCTCGATTGTGAGCAACACCAGCCACCCCGCACACAGTCTGTTCAGCCTCCTGCCCTCTGGAAGAAGGTATAGGAGCCTCCGTTGTCGCACCACCAGATTCAGTAATAGCTTCATACACCAGGCATGTCCATTTTCTCATTTTTTATTTTTTTTATTTTCTATGGCACGCGGCTCCCTTACGAAAATGTATTATTTATGGCCCGCCAGCTGTCAAATGGAATTTATCATTTATACAATTTGAAGTTGCAATTTCTCTTTTCACCACATGGTGGCAGCCCCATTCTGGCTCTAGCGGCTAGCGACATCCGCGACCCCCATGAACCTGACCCCTCCCCCCCACAGGCAGGCTAATAAGTATACTAAATACTAATGGACATATTCCTACATCATGGCTGCTGAAGCTAAACAACGCAAGGTTGATAAAGAGCACCGTCGCTTCCAGCAGCGATGGAAATTTCAATATTTCTTTACTGAAAGCATAAACAATTGCGTTTGCCTTATTTGCAAACAGAGTGTCGCCGTTGCCAAAGAATTCAATGTGAAGAGACACTATCAGACAACCCATGCTAATGCATACAACAAGTTCACAGGGACTGTGCAGAAAAAGTAAAGCAGCTTGAAGCCGGTTTAGCTTCCCAGCAGCGGCTCTTCACCCGGGCTCGGAACTCCATTGAAAACAGCACCAAAGCCAGCTATGAAGTGGCGATGCTAATCGCTAAACACGGGAAGCCTTTTACAGAGGGCGAGTTTGTCAAAGACTGTGTCATGAAGATTGTGGATAACATTTGCCCCGAAAAGCAGCAAGAGTTTGCTAATATGTGCCTAGCGCGCAACACCGTGACCCGGAGAATTGAAGAAGTATCAGTGGACGTTAAAAGGCAAGTGGGTGACAGGGGAGTGAATTTAGACTTTTTTTCTTTAGCCTGTGATGAAAGCACAGACGCGTCCGACACTGCCCAGTTGCTTATTTTTTTTCGAGGAGTGGATGATGAAATGAACATTACAGAAGAGCTGCTGGACCTCCAAAGTTTAAAAGGCCAGACAAGAGGAGTGGATTTATTTGACTGTCTGTTCTGCTGTTGATGACTTTAAACTGCCGTGGAGTAAAGTTAGCGGCATTGTTACCGATGGCGCACCCGCTATGGCTGGGGAACACAGGGGCTTATCCAAACTGATATGTGACAAAGTCAGCGAACAGGGAGGCAACGCTGTAAAACTACACTGCATAATTCACCAACAGGTCCTCTGCGCTAAATCTGTGAAATTTGAACATGTTACGCAACCGGTGGTAAAGACTATTAACTTCATTCGCTCCAAGGCTCTGCACCACCATCAATTTCAGCGGTTCCTACTCGACATTGATGCGGAATATGGAGACGTTATCTATCACACCGACGTGAGATGGCTCAGCCGCGGGTCAGCTCTGCAGCGCTTTTTCTCTCTCAGAAGGGAAATTGGACAATTTTTGGCTGAAAAGGGAAAACCGACGCAAGAACTGTCGGATCCTGTCTGGCTGGCAGATTTGGCTTTCTTAGTAGACATCACAAAGCATTTGAATGTGCTCAACATCAGTCTACAAGGGAAAGACGCAGTGGTGAGCCGGCTGTTTGCACACATCAAGGCCTTTGGAAGCAAGCTCCAACTTTTCCAAAGACACCTGTCACAGAGGGAGCCCAGCACCGCACATCTCCCTGCGCTGCGCGAGGTCATGGACAGTTTCCCATCGGGGAATATCGGTGCGCAAGCAGGGAGATATGCAGCTATCATCGCATCTCTCTCTGCAGATTTCAGCGGGCGCTTTCGGGACTTTTATGGCATGGAAAAGGATATTTCACTTTTCTCATCTCCCTTCTCCGCGGACCCGGATACTGCCCCGCGTCAGCTGCAGTTGGAGCTAATTGACAGCAGCAGCTCTCACTTACTGACTTTTATCGTCAGCTGGAAAAAGGCAGAAAAAATGCGAACATTTGCAAAGCGAATGCTGAGCTTGTTCGGCTCCACTTATTTGTGCGAGCAGACATTCTCTGTAATGAACTTAAACAAGAACCGCTTGAGGTCCAGACTAACTGACGCCCACCTGCGTGACATTTTACGCATCTCAACCACTGCTGTCAAACCAGACCTGACCCGTGTCCTGCAATCCAGATCTCAGTATCACCCCTCTCATTAGTATCAGTAAGTTGCCTGTTTCTCTGTCATGTAAAACGTTAAATTAAAGTTCCTGAGTGGGTAAAATGTAAGCTTCATGGACAAATATACTACATAAGTTCACAGGATGCATTACCTGCTATTTTTGTCATTCAACAGATCTAAAAGAAACAGTGAATTCATTTGTAGAAACTTATTCTCACCTAGTGGCTTACACTGCCATTTTAAAGAAATAAAATAGGATATTGTTCTTTGACTGTACAGTTCATGTTACTTTGTTATGGTCAAAAATATTTTCAAATTAACTTGGGCAGCTATTCCTCACTGCTTGTTCCTTGTGTGATATACACGGTGTGAAAGAGAGTATTTTTCTTCTAGCATTTGTTATTGTCAAATTGAAGTCTATTGCAGACTATTGCATATTGTTAATAAAAATGATGAAATGCAATTAATTTGTATGTGACTTTATTATGGTCCAAAGATGACGGGAGAGGCATTCGGCCCTCGAGGTATTTTCATTTTTCAAATATGGCCCCCTTTGAAAAAAGTTTGGACACCCCTGACACCAAGCTGTCAGGACGCTAAACTCTCTCCCCTCACTCCCCCCAGCCATATCCTCCAGACTGACAGGAAGCCGACCCCCCCCCCCTAAAAACACTCAGGACTCTGCAACACCCTTGCACTTTTATTACTTTTAGTATCACCACTTACCAAACAGACTGAAACTGGCTGCTATCTAATATCTGTACTGAATTGGCTGCTCTCCACTGTCTTACTGTTCTACTTGCACTGTTAATGTCACAAATACATCTTAGAGAATGTTTTTTGCTGCCATTACCAAATTGTCTTTTGCACTACTATAACCTAGCCTATACAGAAACGGCATACATAGTAGATTCCTACACTGCATATTTTATTTTATTGTCTATCTTTTAGCATTTGTAAATATGTGGAATTGAATTGAATGTTTTACTTAGTATTAGGATATGTCTTGTCTTATCTGTTTCACTGTGGGAGAGTGGGAAACGTCCTCTCGATTCCTTTGTATGTTTGACATGTGAAGAAATTGACATTAAAGCTACTTTGACATTTCAGCTCTTTTTTGATCAGATATTTGATGTAAGTTACTGAGAAAGGGTTAGAACTCTGCAGCTCTTCTCCTGATATCAGATGATTCTGTGAGTTTGCATCCATCCGCAGATCTAAGACAATGACTGAGACGGCTCTGTCCATTCTTTTTCTCTAAATGAAAAAAAATCTCGAGGGAGCATCCATCTCCGCCATGTTCTGGAACCTAGACCGGATCAAAGCTCCCTGTGCCTTCATCCCCAGCAGATCCGCCAACTTGGCTTTTCCCAAACGCCGTTGTCTTTTTTGTTCTCCCGCGCTACGGGTGCTACATGCATTCATTCTACATGCATGGCAGCCAGCAACCAATCACGAGAACAAGCAGCGAGGGGCGGGGATTTCGATGCGCGATACACGTTGCCTGTGACTGACAGGAGGAAAAGAGGAGAGAGACGAGTGCGAGCGTGTGAGTACAAGATGAATGAGACAAGGATAAGAAGCAGCTGCATTTTGATCAGTGTGAGAACACAAAGGTCAACACGCGCGCACGTGTCAAAATGAGCGTCAGAATTACGGCATGGCGCCGTTATAAAAGGTATACAGTAAGAGGTAATATGAAGAGCCGTTTGGGAGCCCAAAGAGCCAGCTCTTGTTGGTGAGCCGTTTCAAGAGATCCGGCTCACTAAAAAGAGCCGAAATTCCCATCACTAGATCCATATGTTGTCTGGAGTTCCACAATATCTATCTCTAGATATTTGACTGATCTGTGGGTGTCTTTAGTGACGTTCAAAGTGTACTGAATACAAAATTGTTTTATTTGTATTTTGCCAATATCCCACCATTGTTGAAGAGACATATTTGGCCTTATCCAAATTCCAGGTGCTCCATAAATAAATAAAACGTTGCCTAAAATGCCCATCATTTAATAAAACTATTGAAATGCGAATATGCGCTTTTAGGTTTGACCCCATTAATAAAAACAGTGCCAATTAACAAAGTGATCTGAAAAACCAACTGGTGACATAAAACATGACTTAAACGGGATGTGATGTCCATAACAATCAAATCTGTCAAGCCTCGCTAGGGAAAAATAATTGTCTGTCCAATGAGACCAGGAATATTCTCTTTCAGTACTGTGTTCAGAACGGCAGACATCCTCCAGACCATTAGCCCGGCTATTGCCAGATCAAGCTCAAGCGTAGATTGCAGAGTGGGCGGAGCTAGCCGACCCCAGTTCCAGACTCCTCCTTCTCCTAATCAACAAGACACACCTGTGGATCATGACAATCACCAACACCTGCTTATATACTAGGCTTCTCAACCAGTCGGCGCCAGTTCGTAGAACCGTCCAGCTATGTTAGTAGAACCGTCCAGCTATGTTAGTAGAACCGTCCAGCTATGTTAGTAGAACCGTCCAGCTATGTTAGTAGAACCGTCCAGCTATGTTAGTAGAACCGTCCAGCTATGTTAGTAGCGGTCCTTCCATGGCTCTTCATTCCTACGTTAAGGATGGTCTGGTTCTAACCCTCTGCTTCCACCCTGATCTTCCCACTTCTGCTGCGCTGTCCTCTGGCGTATATGACACAATCATTATGTACAGTGTCAGATATAGAAGTAGAGGTTGTTCGAACACATTGATATGTTGCAGGATACATGGCACAAATCCCAACAGAGAAAGACTAGGATTTTGGAACAAAGGATGGATTGTATTTAATCTTTTCTGAGTGGCCACTTGCATTCATGAGGTTTAGCAGATGCTTTTATTCTAAGTGACTTAAAATAAACAAACAACAATATCTCACTGTCGGTACAGTAAGGAGGTTCATAGAACCAAGTGCCAAGCCCCCTTAGACTGGGTAGCCCCGCCCATTCTGCTGGCGGTTTGAAAATGACAGCAGCTTCCCCAGACCAACGCTCCATCTATGATTGAGCGTCGGTCTGGCAATAAATGGTCCTCATTTACAGTCAGGTCCATAACTATTGGGACATCGACACAATTCTAATATTTTTGGCTCTATACACCACCACAATGGATTGGAAATTAAACAAACAAGATGTGCTTTAACTGCAGACTTTCAGCTTTAATTTGAGGGTATTTACATCCAAATCAGGTGAACGGTGTAGGAATTACAACAGTTTGTATATGTGCCTCCCACTTTTTAAGGGACCACATCCCAAGCATTTCATTGATTCTGTAGTCCCATAAATCGTGTATCAAAACCATCAACTTTAAACCTCATAGCCAAACTGAAATCATCAATACCTTTAAAATCATACGTGTCTCCTGAATGATACTGTGTTTCAGTTTAGGCCATCTACAACCCCAGCAGAAAAACCACAGTATGCGTGTTTCTCTAAACTGCCTCGTTTGACAAGAGTTAATCTGTGGAGTCCAGAAACATAACGCACGCCACTCAGGCCCTGCGTGGGACATGATGTGACAGCAATGTGAAAACATCAGCAGACATGAGAGGGGAGCCGGCGCCACGCTGCACAGCGGGGGCTCTGGAGTGAGGGCCCACATGTGTGTGTGTGTGTGTGTGTGTGTGTGTGTGTGTGTGTGTGTGTGTGTGTGTGTGTGTGTGTCCTAGGGTGAGGACAGCCGGTGGTATATATATATATATATATATATATATATATGAGAGCGGTTTCCAAACAGGGATCTGAACCTTCCACCCGTAGTGTGTGCTCATGGTCCTGGGCGTCCAGTATGTGTGTGTGTTTAACGTCCTCCGCTGCCACAGTGTGAGGCGACAGAGGCATTGGGGATTTACAATGAACACGGTTTTCCAATGTCACTGATATCCACGTGTACATAAATATCATACTATTCATATGTACATATATTTATATAAGAACAGTCTGCTGTGTATATACATTTTACACAGCAGACTTTGAATTGTAGGGAAACAGTTGTGTGACTAACACAATGTATACAAGTATGACTCATAAAAGAATTGTGTGTGATGTGTCTGGGGATTGGTCAGCCTTGTGGCGGTGCCATTGGAGTGACGTCTGAAATAATCCTGCCCAATTCACTTCAGGATCCAGAGAAGGAAAGAATGCCAATGTTTGCGTAGCGATATAACTACAAGCACACTAGATTGCTATGCAACTTTTTTTTAACCTAGTAACAAACTGCTTGAGCTTACCTGGGATTTAAATGGTCAGAACTGTATTATTGTCCACTGAAATGTATCTAACACTTCATATAATAACAGTCAAATGGTCTTAAGCTTGGGGTGACAGAGCTAAAGAGAAGTTGGGATATCTCTCAAAAAACTAAAACTTGTGCGATCAGTTAACAAAGATGATCAAATGCCTCCTTGGCATTCAGGACAATGTGTTCTGGGCACAGGGGATCTTTTATATTGCATTCCAATCAGTTTTGCAAGCGTTATCAAACTAGTGGAAGCTGCCAGAGCCTTATTACCTGCAGACTTGTTGCTGCTTGAGTTTCATCCACTTGACAAACTACCGTCCTCCACAACAGAGGATTCTCAGGAGCGGGGCTGTGTGCAACGACACTGGTGTGTCATTGCGTAGCTGCATGGGTTTTTAGGTATGTTGAATTGTGAACCCTACAGCATATTTTTTTTAAGGAACTGGGATTTGGTATGATATGTATATATTTTTGATTTTCACTATAGCCTATTATGTATATAACTATATATTTACACTGGGATTCTGTATAATATGATTGCCATTATGTATGTGAAGAGTTCCTCTTCCCTTTGACACATTTCAGCCGTAATATCCTCACATAGTCACAAGGGAGCAGCACCGAGCACATAATAGTTAAGAGGTAATATCCTCACATAGCCACAGGGAGCAGACTGAGCACATGTAATAAAAGCGGCAACACTTGCACATAGTCACAAGGGTGCAGCAGTGGATCACATATAGATGAAGTGGGCAGGTTTAACGTCGTAGAAGACGCCCACCCTTACCTGTCTATTTAAACTCAAACTTAGCTTTTAGACATTAGAATCTCCCGGGCAGGGTTAGGGTTAGGTTAGATATTCAGCTTGGAGACACGCGTGTGTTATATACAATTCCTCTCTTTGTTTTATAGACAATAGACCAAAACCTTTACCAAATAAAGTGAGTTAAAAGCTATCTTGTTTCGGCTGCCTTTTCTGGATTAAAATAACATAACACCTTGACCTGGTTCCTCCCTTTCCCCTGTTTTTATTCCCAAATTAATTCAAGGATTTGCTGTATGAAGTGCTGTTCAATTTCACATAAAAAAAGACCTGCGAAGCCCTGTGGACTAACTGTAAATGTTAGTAGTGACAAAATGTAGAAATATGACATATCAGTCACCCAAGGCCCACAGCAGTAGCCTAGCAGTAGCCTGGTCTCTGGTTCTACCGGTGTCGAGCTCTTCCTCATAGACCAAAGTCTATGTACACAAAACATTACACTACACACAGTGTGACAAAAGCACATGAGAAGTGTTCTGGATTCAACATTCATTCATTCATTATTAGTATTAGCCTCATTCTGGTGCTTTAGCCACCTGGCTGCTGCCTTGTATGACAGAACAAATAGGACATGTCCGTACACGGTAATCATAGTTTAAACGACAGACTACGGTAAGCTCAAGCAACCCTGATGGCTCAATGTTGAGATACAGGGAAGGGATCTCTCTTTAAAGCGTCTTATCTTGGATTGAAACCCAGAGCGCCTAGGAGAACACGGTGCCTCTAGAGATATCTCTAATCAGGTCACTGTGTGTTTGATACGCTTGATCTTTACACACAAGCCACACAGGAGTTAATCGCACAAAGTCTGTTATTTTAATTATCATGGCTATATGAAATGGGAAAATACATATGACGAATATGATGATAAATGTTGGGCTGTAATTCAAAGATGG
>NC_140287.1:840599-875599 GCF_964030765.1 Micromesistius poutassou
GGTCACTGTAGGTCACTGTAGGCCTCCACCATGAGGGGTGGTGTTGGTGTGTACTGTAGGCCACCACCATGAGGGGTAGTGTTGGTGTGTACTGTAGGCCACTGTAGGCCTCCACCATGAGGGGTAGTGTTGGTGTGTACTGTAGGCCACTGTAGGCCACCACCATGAGGGTAGTGTTGGTGTGTACTGTAGGCCACTGTAGGTCACCACCATGAGGGTAGTGTTGGTGTGTACTGTAGGCCACCACCATGAGGGTAGTGTTGGGGTGTACTGTAGGCCTCCACCATGAGGGGTAGTGTTGGTGTGTACTGTAGGCCACTGTAGGCCTCCACCATGAGGGTAGTGTTGGTGTGTACTGTAGGCCACTGTAGGCCTCCACCATGAGGGTAGTGTTGGTGTGTACTGTAGGCCTCCACCATGAGGGTAGTGTTGGGGTGTACTGTAGGCCTCCACCATGAGGGGTAGTGTTGGTGTGTACTGTAGGCCTCCACCATGAGGGGTAGTGTTGGTGTGTACTGTAGGCCACCACCATGAGGGTAGTGTTGGGGTGTACTGTAGGCCTCCACCATGAGGGGTAGTGTTGGTGTGTACTGTAGGCCACTGTAGGCCTCCACCATGAGGGGTAGTGTTGGTGTGTACTGTAGGCCACTGTAGGCCTCCACCATGAGGGTAGTGTTGGTGTGTACTGTAGGCCTCCACCATGAGGGTAGTGTTGGGGTGTACTGTAGGCCTCCACCATGAGGGGTAGTGTTGGTGTGTACTGTAGGCCTCCACCATGAGGGGTAGTGTTGGTGTGTACTGTAGGCCACTGTAGGCCTCCACCATGAGGGGTAGTGTTGGTGTGTACTGTAGGTCACTGTAGGCCTCCACCATGAGGGGTAGTGTTGGTGTGTACTGTAGGCCACTGTAGGCCTCCACCATGAGGGGTAGTGTTGGTGTGTACTGTAGGCCTCCACCATGAGGGGTAGTGTTGGTGTGTACTGTAGGTCACTGTAGGCCTCCACCATGAGGGGTAGTGTTGGTGTGTACTGTAGGCCACTGTAGGCCTCCACCATGAGGGGTAGTGTTGGTGTGTACTGTAGGCCACTGTAGGCCACCACCATGAGGGGTGGTGTTGGTGTGTACTGTAGGCCACTGTAGGCCTCCACCATGAGGGGTGGTGTTGGTGTGTACTGTAGGCCACTGTAGGCCTCCACCATGAGGGGTGGTGTTGGTGTGTACTGTAGGTCACTGTAGGCCTCCACCATGAGGGGTAGTGTTGGTGTGTACTGTAGGCCACTGTAGGCCTCCACCATGAGGGGTAGTGTTGGTGTGTACTGTAGGTCACTGTAGGCCTCCACCATGAGGGGTAGTGTTGGTGTGTACTGTAGGCCACTGTAGGCCTCCACCATGAGGGGTGGTGTTGGGGTGTACTGTAGGCCACTGTAGGCCTCCACCATGAGGGGTAGTGTTGGTGTGTACTGTAGGCCACCACCATGAGGGGTAGTGTTGGTGTGTACTGTAGGCCACTGTAGGCCTCCACCATGAGGGGTGGTGTTGGGGTGTACTGTAGGCCTCCACCATGAGGGGTAGTGTTGGTGTGTACTGTAGGCCACCACCATGAGGGGTGGTGTTGGGGTGTACTGTAGGCCACTGTAGGCCTCCACCATGAGGGGTGGTGTTGGGGTGTACTGTAGGCATGGGTGCAGATCCCAGGACAGAGGGGACGAGCCCCTTCGACTTCAAAAGATCAAGTTTTCTCCCCAATATTATTGGCAAAACGCCACCATTATTTTCTCAATTTTCTACTAGAGAAAGCTGTGGGAATGTGAAATCCTAAATAGCTCATAATACGGTATCAAACCTGTGTTTTGCCCCCCTCAAATAAGAAACAGTGACAGTTTTTAAAGGACAATCTCACCCCATAATGACAAATGATTTCACTATTAATTTCTAAAACACTATTCCTCTACCATGACATACTTATACCAAAATGGAGGCGGTCATTTCAATGTGACATCATGATGTACAAGCCCAATAGAAGCTGACTCCACTTTCAAAATAATTCACACAGGAACACATTATAAAGGTTTTATTTAATACTGTGACTGTAACAGAAGATCATTGGATATATGTTGGTGACATTATTGAGGAAAAAGTCCCATGTTTGTGGCCCCCACTAAGTTGTAATGAGATATACACCGTAGAGTGCAGGTGAAGCGGACTTTAAGAAATTACCAACAATTTGATGTATGTATACATCAGATTTGTACATACAATATAGTAATATATACAATATAGTAATATATACAATATAGTAATAGTAATATAATCCGGTAACATCAGTTTATAAAATGACTATGGTGCATATGTATGTATATAGATATACATGCATACATGCATACGCACTATGAATGGTAAATCATCTCCTGTCCTATGCTGACATCTAGTGGTCACTTGTGTTTATCATATTGGCGTTGAAGGTTCCAACTCGACCGCCGACTTATGTGTTCCAGACGCCTCGGACACCAGCCTTCCGAGGTCCAAGTGGGGAAAACAGCCCCTTACGTCCTAATTTCCACTGGAGAGCTCGTAGAATATTTTGATACACGAGCTGCCGAGATGAGATGACCTTTGACCTCTTCAACAGTAACAGGTCAGGACCTGTGGGTCCGCCATGTTTCATTTCACTACCACAACAAAAGCACTTGGACACAACGCACTCGTCGTTTCCAGTTCACAAATGGAATTGGAATTGGAATATGGAATTTGATTCTTTAGAATCACAAAATCATGCAACATTTACTAGGTTTAAAAATCTATCAGACAAATAGTATAACACTTCTAAGAAAAAGACTCCACTTCTTCTTACTCATCTTTCTCACTGCTGGAGCCCTCAGTGACATCGGGGATCAGGTTAATGTTAGATACTGCTGCAAGCGCCGGGGACCTGATTTCTGTCTGTGCAATGATTATGAATTGGGATACCACGTTTGTGGTTAATTTATTCCAAAAGGCTTTAATGAATGCAATTATTATAGTTAATAGTTATAAAGATTAATATTATCAATAGGGCCACGAAAAACGTCATCACATCCTTTACCAAGGGTGTACCCCCAACCAACTCCTTAACCCACTTTGGATATCACAGGAGGTGATTCTATGACGGTAATGAAGGTAACAGATAGGTTAGCTGAGTGAACACAGGACCAGCATTTTGTACCTATGATTTAAGGACGCTGAAGATTATAAATTCCCCCCGTAAGGGTTGGGAGAATATAAAATGCACCTGTACATTTTAAGGGTACATCATATGTCTCCTATGGGCATCGATTGGAAACAAACGTAGGCCGTGTCCCAATTCAGGGGCTGCATCCTTCGAAGGACGCGTCTTCGAAGGCCTAACGAGCGTTGTGGAATGGGACGGTCTAGCCTACGGAGCATTTCCGGATTGCGTAACCAGCCGTTAACGTCCTTTACCTTGCGTGATGACCTGCCGCTCTGCCATCCTCCACAACATCTGCCTTGGGGCCGATGACTTCATGGCCCCAGAGGAGGAGGATGAGCTGAGGAGGGGATGGTTTGGAGGAGGATGAGGGGGGATGGTTTGGAGGAGGATGAGGGGGGATGGTTTGGAGGAGGATGAGGGGGATGGTTTGGAGGAGGATGAGGGGGGGGTGGTTTGGAAGAGGAGGGGGGGATGGTTTGGAGGAGGATGAGGGGGGATGGTTTGGAGGAGGATGAGGGGGGGATGGTTTGGAGGAGGATGAGGGGGGATGGTTTGGAGGAGAATGAGGGGGGGATGGTTTGGAGGAGGATGAGGGGGGATGGTTTGGAGGATGAGGGGGGATGGTTTGGAGGAGGATGAGGGGGGGTGGTTTGGAGGAGGATGAGGGGGGATGGTTTGGAGGAGGATGAGGGGGGGTGGTTTGGAGGAGGATGAGGGGGGTGGTTTGGAGGAGGATGAGGGGGGTGGTTTGGAGGAGGATGAGGGGGGATGGTTTGGAGGAGGATGAGGGGGGATGGTTTGGAGGAGAATGAGGGGGGGATGGTTTGGAGGAGGATGAGGGGGGGGATGGTTTGGAGGAGAATGAGGGGGGTGGTTTGGAGGAGGATGAGGGGGGATGGTTTGGAGGAGGATGAGGGGGGGTGGTTTGGAGGAGGATGAGGGGGGGTGGTTTGGAGGAGGATGAGGGGGGGATGGTTTGGAGGATGAGGGGGATGGTTTGGAGGAGGATGAGGGGGGGTGGTTTGGAGGAGGATGAGGGGGGGTGGTTTGGAGGAGGATGAGGGGGGATGGTTTGGAGGAGGATGAGGGGGGATGGTTTGGAGGATGAGGGGGGTGGTTTGGAGGAGGATGAGGGGGGGTGGTTTGGAGGAGGATGAGGGGGGTGGTTTGGAGGATGAGGGGGGGATGGTTTGGAGGAGGATGAGGGGGGGTGGTTTGGAGGAGGATGGTTTGGAGGAGGATGAGGGGGGGTGGTTTGGAGGAGGATGAGGGGGGGTGGTTTGGAGGAGGATGAGGGGGATGGTTTGGAGGAGGATGAGGGGGGTGGTTTGGAGGAGGATGAGGGGGGGATGGTTTGGAGGAGGATGAGGGGGGATGGTTTGGAGGAGGATGAGGGGGGATGGTTTGGAGGAGGATGGTTTGGAGGAGGATGAGGGGGGGTGGTTTGGAGGATGAGGGGGGATGGTTTGGAGGAGGATGAGGGGGGGATGGTTTGGAGGATGAGGGGGGATGGTTTGGAGGAGGATGAGGGGGGGATGGTTTGGAGGATGAGGGGGGATGGTTTGGAGGAGGATGAGGGGGGATGGTTTGGAGGAGGATGAGGGGGGATGGTTTGGAGGAGGATGAGGGGGGGTGGTTTGGAGGAGGATGAGGGGGGGTGGTTTGGAGGAGGATGAGGGGGGATGGTTTGGAGGAGGATGAGGGGGGATGGTTTGGAGGAGGATGAGGGGGGGTGGTTTGGAGGAGGATGAGGGGGGGTGGTTTGGAGGAGGATGAGGGGGGGTGGTTTGGAGGAGGATGAGGGGGGATGGTTTGGAGGAGGATGAGGGGGGGTGGTTTGGAGGAGGATGAGGGGGGGATGGTTTGGAGGAGGATGAGGGGAGGATGGTTTGGAGGAGGATGAGGGGGGGATGGTTTGGAGGAGGATGAGGGGCGATGGTTTGGAGGAGGATGAGGGGGGGTGGTTTGGAGGAGGATGAGGGGGGGGATGGTTTGGAGGAGGATGAGGGGGGTGGTTTGGAGGAGGAGGGGGGGGGGATGGTTTGGAGGATGAGGGGGGTGGTTTGGAGGAGGATGAGGGGGGGTGGTTTGGAGGCAGCCAGCGGTGCCTGGGGGACCATCTGTCTGCAGAGGTGTCTGCCCTGGAGGAGGCACCCCCCGACCACCAATACTTTTAGTAGTAAGTAGTAAAAGAATTGTAAAGCTATAATTTCTATTTATTTAAAATGTTTTAGAAAACAGTTTTGCCTGTTGAAATAATTTGTTGCAAACTTTTGTCAAAATAAGGTTATGAAGTAATATTTTGTATACTTATTCTTGCCCTTTTCCAAAAACATCTTGTGACATGGCAGCCGTCGATTCAGCCAGCCCTGCAAACCCACTCGGTGAAGATGCGTTGGACAGTGGAGAGAGGCATCTCCAACACACTCTGGAGACCACCCAGATGATGTCCCACTGACAGCAGACAGACACCAGGGTCTCAATGTGGCCGCCCGTCCATGTCTCTGCTCCTGGTGGAGAAGGTCCAGCAGCACCGCCAGGGGCTCCCTGCCCGGCTGAAATGTTTTGTTATTTATTGTTCTTATATTTCGTTTAGTGCATTGTATTTGTATATAGTTAGGGTTAGTTATATAGTTAGTTAGTTATATCCATATATATTCCATAGTTTGTATAGGAATCCGTTTGGAATCCATAAAAATCAGTTTTCACCTGCAACAAAGTCTCCGTCTTTGTTTTTACGCATTCCCCTACGAGGCATTATTCAGAATCATGTGACGTATCGTCACACATCATAGCCCTGAACATCAATCCCTGCTCAGCCTGCATCTCCTTCCACACTATCTGGGATAGCCACACGTCACTCAGACCTCCTGCCTCTCAAGCGCTGAGCTGAAGACAGCTGCTTGTTTCTGTTTGTGTGTTTTTTGACGGCGGCATCCATCAAACCCACAAAGGCTCCAAACCGTGAATGAGATTTGACATGAAAACGCATCACATGTCTCTCCCGAAGGGTTCGACATCAGCTTGTATTATAAAGGTCTGGTGTAGTTAAGATGAAATAAACAATGTATTTAAATTAAACAGAACTTTATTAATTTATATATACACAATTACTTCTCAACCAATTTCTCTAAGATTGAGAAAAGCCTCTTATTACGCTCCCTGCCCTCCTGGGCTCTCCTCTCCTCTGCCTCCCTCTGCAGCCTCATGTCTTCCTTCATAAGAAGAAGAAACTCATCATCTCTATCCATCTTCCTTTTCCCGGACCACCTCCTCCTCCTCCTCCTCCTCCTCCTCCTGACCCACCACTGCTGAACTTGGCCCTGGTGTGTCCTCAGGGATGGAGGCGATTAGGACAGGGGGGTTGGTGGAATGCCTCTGTCCCAATACCTCATCCATGAGGACAAACCAGGGCCGAGTGGCAGCAGTGTGCTTCCCTCCTAGCCCCTCGCCTGACCCTGGACACTGCAATCCTACGGCAGAGGAAATCAATCATGGCACTTAACAACAACAGCAGCAAAACACATTTCAGCAAATGTGTTAACTTGCATGGTTAAAACAAATAATGTACATTTAAAATTACATGTACATACTTTATACTTCTTTTTTAGGTTGTCCCATTTTTTCTTTGCCTGCAGGGGAGTCACCTTCCCCTGCAGGCCTATTTTCTCCAGAGGTCAGGGTCAGTCAGTCAGTCAGTCAGAGTCAGTCAGTCAGTCAGTCAGTCAGTCAGTCAGTCAGTCAGTCAGGGTCAGTCAGTCAGAGTCAGTCAGTCAGAGTCAGTCAGTCAGTCAGTCAGTCAGTCAGTCAGTCAGTCAGGGTCAGTCAGTCAGTCAGTCAGTCAGTCAGTCAGTCAGTCAGTCAGTCAGAGTCAGTCAGTCAGTCAGTCAGTCAGTCAGGGTCAGTCAGTCAGTCAGGCCACGTGGGATGTCTTTGATTGGATGTGCTCAGTTTTAAACTAGAGTATCCAGTGTTTACAGTATCCAGTGTTTACATTATCCAGTGTTTACAGTAGCCAGTGTTTACAGTATCCAGTGTTTACATTATCCAGTGTTTACAGTAGCCAGTGTTTACAGTATCCAGTGTTTACATTATCCAGTGTTTACAGTAGCCAGTGTTTCAGTATGCCAGTGTTTACAGTATCCAGTGTTTCAGTATGCCAGTGTTTACAGTAGCCAGTGTTTACAGTATCCAGTGTTTCAGTATGCCAGTGTTTACAGTAGCCAGTGTTTACAGTATCCAGTGTTTCAGTATGCCAGTGTTTCAGTATGCCAGTGTTTCAGTATGCCAGTGTTACAGTATGCCAGTGTTTACAGTAGCCAGTGTTTACAGTAGCCAGTGTTTACAGTAGCCAGTGTTACAGTATGCCAGTGTTTACAGTAGCCAGTGTTTACAGTAGCCAGTGTTTACAGTAGCCCGTTGTTTCAAAGAAACCTATCATTCAGTTTTATTTTTAGTAATCAATGTCCGATCCAGCGGTCTGCTTAAGAACACGTTTGTTCGACCACTGAAAGCTGCTCCCCAGGTTCTGTTGTTAAACTGGGTTCTTGGATGCACTGCATCATTCTTTAAGTCTTGGGTAAATTGGGATTTACATGAATGAGTTGAATGAGGACACGGACCGCCAGTATGACAGCGGCCTGTAACAATGCGTGGATGGAACACAGTGGAGTGCCTCTGGGGGTTACTTGTCCTGGTTTACCGAGTGTCGGGTTTAAAGCTCCACCTGCCACTGTCTCCGCCTCGTGGCAGGGGAGGAATACGTCCCTCAGGGCATGTTCGCTATTCCCCTGAAAGACCATGAACCTTACTCAGCCCATATCATGTTACATAAAGACCATGAACCTTATTCAGCCCATGTCCCAATCATAACAACCTCACAGACCAAAAGTTAGACAGATTAGGTCACTGGCAACAAAAAAATCTGACTTCCTTCTTTAAACTATACTTCCTCAAACCTTGCTTGTTATCCATCAAAATACACTCTTGGCAGTGCAATGCAAACGGTCTGTGGGCAGGTGACAGCTGACTCTGCATGCAGTGGTGTGCGTCTGTGATCAGCATGTCAGCTATTGACTCCTTCTGGCAGAAGGTGAATTAAAGCATCTGGGCGAGCTTGGATCACAGGGTTTGCATCGGGGGTAACTGTGAGGCCTTTGTCGGTTCAAATGACACATTCAATCTCTGCCTGCTCCAACCACATAACAACCACTCAATTTCGTTACATTTCTCCATTCCTTGGAAGATAACACTGAATGTGTTGCCCCCGAATCGACTAGAAAGATTGTATCTTCACAGTTTCCAATAATGTTTGTTTCAGGGAGCCAATCAGGTCGCATAAGACTAGGTAGAACCATAAGGCTAGGTAGAACCATAAGGCTAGGTAGAACCATAAGGCTAGGTAGAACCATAAGGCTAGGTAGAACCATAAGACTAGGTAGAACCATAAGGCTGGGTAGAACCATAAGGCTGGGTAGAACCATAAGACTGGGTAGAACCATAAGGCTAGGTAGAACCATAAGACTAGGTAGAACCATACAACAACCCTTTGGATGTGGTGCTTGTGTACGGTTTGTGGCAGGGTTAGTGCGATGGTCCAGGGTTAGTGTGATGGTCCAGGGTTAGTGTGATGGTCCAGGGTTAGTGTGATGGTCCAGGGTTAGTGCGATGGTCCAGGGTTAGTGCGATGGTCCAGGGTTAGTGCGATGGTCCAGGGTTAGTGTGATGGTCCAGGGTTAGTGCGATGGTCCAGGGTTAGTGTGATGGTCCAGGGTTAGTGTGATGGTCCAGGGTTAGTGCGATGGTCCAGGGTTAGTGCGATGGTCCAGGGTTAGTGCGATGGTCCAGGGTTAGTGTGATGGTCCAGGGTTAGTGCGATGGTCCAGGGTTAGTGCGATGGTCCAGGGTTAGTGTGATGGTCCAGGGTTAGTGCGATGGTCCAGGGTTAGTGCGATGGTCCAGGGTTAGTGCGATGGTCTCCATGGACCCGGCCTGCTGCTGCGTCCCGTCAAGACCCCAAGACAGTCCACCTCTGCCTCCTGGATGACGTCACTCCAGGGGTGTCAACTGCCCGCCACTCTGTCACCGACCTCTGTTGGCAACACTCTCTGGCTCAGTGATCCACGGCGCCACAACGGAGCAGCCTGCGCCACACGGCCGGTGTCCCTGACCTCTGGCCCCTCCCTGTGTGACCCTGACCTCTGGCCCCTCCCTGTGTGACCCTGACCTCTGGCCCCTCCCTGTGTGACCCTGACCTCTGGCCCCTCCCTGTGTGACCCTGACCTCTGGCCCCTCCCTGTGTGACCCTGACCTCTGGCCCCTCCCTGTGTGACCCTGACCTCTGGCCCCTCCCTGTGTGACCCTGACCTCTGGCCCCTCCCTGTGTGACCCTGACCTCTGGCCCCTCCCTGTGTGACCCTGACCTCTGGCCCCTCCCTGTGTGACCCTGACCTCTGGCCCCTCCCTGTGTGACCCTGACCTCTGGCCCCTCCCTGTGTGTCCCTGACCTCTGGCCCCTCCCTGTGTGACCCTGACCTCTGGCCCCTCCCTGTGTGACCCTGACCTCTGGCCCCTCCCTGTGTGACCCTGACCTCTGGCCCCTCCCTGTGTGACCCTGACCTCTGGCCCCTCCCTGTGTGACCCTGACCTCTGGCCCCTCCCTGTGTGACCCTGACCTCTGGCCCCTCCCTGTGTGACCCTGACCTCTGGCCCCTCCCTGTGTGTCCCTGACCTCTGGCCCCTCCCTGTGTGACCCTGACCTCTGGCCCCTCCCTGTGTGACCCTGACCTCTGGCCCCTCCCTGTGTGACCCTGACCTCTGGCCCCTCCCTGTGTGACCCTGACCTCTGGCCCCTCCCTGTGTGTCCCTGACCTCTGGCCCCTCCCTGTGTGTCCCTGACCTCTGGCCCCTCCCTGTGTGACCCTGACCTCTGGCCCCTCCCTGTGTGAGCCTGACCTCTGGCCCCTCCCTGTGTGACCCTGACCTCTGGCCCCTCCCTGTGTGACCCTGACCTCTGGCCCCTCCCTGTGGGGCCTCCAGGGGCCACGCCTTCCCCTGGTGGGAGGAATGGGCTTGGGCTTCTCCAGGGCCTCTCGTTGACTGACTGGAAGCTTCTTAGTCCTTGGGCTTCCTTCTGCCGATTGCGCTTTTCTTCCTTTTTAACCCCAAAATCTTCTGCGTGACTCACTATCACGGTGAGTTTGGCGCTACGCCAACCAATGCATTGACTCTTTACTGACAAACTTCCATCAAACGCATCCAGCAAGGCGTGGGTGATGGCACATTCGTAGGAGTCTGCTCTTGTCCGTCTGAAGTTGGGGGTAATCTTCCATGAATCTGGAACACTTTCTCCGGAGGGTCTACGAGATCGATCACTTTCTCCATCATCAGGGGAATGCCTCTCCGGCCTGATCACGGAATCTCTCCAGGTGACATGTAGTGATCAGCGGAGGCCACGTCACACAGTGGAGGTGGTGGAGCATTCACACAGTCCAGGTCCCATATGGTCTATATCTCTATTGAGATGAAAGAGCCCTACACTCTGGATTGATAAACCTGCCTGTCCTTTGCAAATAATTAAAAGACCTTTAACAAGTATCCAACTTGTTTTTGTCTTCCTAAGTCCCCAATTTGTATTTACTCTAACCAAAAGTAATTTTAAAACTAATTTCAATGAATGTATTTATTTTTTGTAGGGCTGGGCAATGATTAAAAGTTTTAATTGCGATTAATCGCATATTATGGTGAGTTAATTGCAATTAATCACACTTTTAAAATTCTATTTAAAATCCACTCCTATTTAAGTTAAATGAGACTATCAAATGGAATGACACATTATCATTCATACCAAATGTTATTAATAAGCAAAAACTAGACCAAGTGAACATGAGGGAGTTTTATTGACTCACTCAGTGTGGGTTGAATATAAACTTACGGAACACCACAGATCTGGGAATTGTAAACAGGCAGTTAATTAGTACAATTGTAAACCTACAGTTACTACAAGTGTAGTTAAATTCAAATTAGTAGAACCACAGATTTGGGAATTGTAATCAGGCAGTCACTTACTGCAAGTGTAATTGAATGTAAAGTAAGTGGAACTAAAAACAAAATGATTTCTGATATGAATGTTGACATTCTGTGGGCAAAACCTTTCAAAATCAAAGTGAAAAAAAAAGAGACTGCGTTGATGCGTCAATTTATTCATTGCGTTAACGCATAATTAACGCGTTAACTTGCCCAGCCCTTTTACTTTAACAAGTACTGTGGTCTCGCCTGTCCGGATTATTTTCCCCTCAGGATACTGTACTGAAAAAACATCAAAATATTCTCCACAGCCACCCTCTTCTCACCCTGGTGACGGTCATCTGGTGGTGAGGCAGAGCTCTGGGACCCAGCCTCAGCCATGCACGGTCAACATGTCTTGGAGTAATATTTGATCTAATTGTCAGGTAAGGTATCGCAGACGAGACCCCAAATCGTTCGTGAATACAATATCGCCAAGAATACAGTAACACACAGCCTTTCAACAGTTTCCCCTCTTGCCCGCAAAGCAATTGTCCATACATAATGTAAGGGAAACGTTGACATAAGTGGGTCAATGCGACTGTGACAGGTTCACAGCAGGCAAAAGGTTAACTTGGGGTTAACTAGCTAACATAACCTGAAGAACGCAAATAAACAAGAGTCTGTTATATATATCATTTTGAGTACAGCTTTCTGTTGCAGGGGGAGAACAAACACTAAACCAAACTAGGACTCACTTCACAGCCTGGGCCCGCCCCAGGCCAGCCCCCCCACGCCCTTTTCCTACAGTTGTCAGCAACATGTCTGTAGGGGTCATGACATAAATGATCCCCCAGGAGATTCTAAGTGAATCCTAGTCATCGCTAAAAAGCCAATTCCCTTTACTGTATATGCATATGTGACCATTGGCGGTCATTGTGAACATAAGGCCATAGCCTAGCATTTATTCAAATTGGCACTGAATAGAGCACACACACACACACACAGAGACACACACACACACACACACAGACAGACACAAAGGCACACACACACACACACACACACACACACACACACACACACACACACACACACACACACACACACACACACACACAGACAGAGACACACACACACACACACACACACAGACACAAAGGCACACACACACACACAGAGATACACACACACACACACAGACAGAGACACACACACACACACACACACACACACACACAAAGGCACACACACAGAGACACACACACACAACACGACAGAGACGGAGCAGGAGCTCTCAGGAGGATGGCCTACATCAGGGACGGGCGACTGGCACCTTCTCTCTGTGAGGTCCGCACGTCATTTAAGATAAAACAAATAATAATAAACAAATAAAAAATAGGGTTTGTTTTTTCTCAATCAAGAAATCACTCATGTGGCTGTTGTTGTTTCTTTGAAAACAAACTTGTTGTATTTGTCGTTTAACAAGAGTATAGACATGTTAAAAATGCATTTTTCCACATCTACCAAATGAAATGTTCTGGGGACGACCCCCAGAGCCCCGGCCATGACTACGCCTCACACTAAAATGTAATCACCAGCCGCCACTGATACAGACGTATATCTACACTATTGTTATTATTTAGTAGCTTCTCTCATATGTGATTAGGTGAAGAGCGCGGCCATGTGGCTCTGACGGTGATGAGGACACGTCTCTTTATCACCTTTATCGTGACGGTTGTCCATCCCTGGTCTAGATGCTGGAAGCTAGAAAGACGACCAACATGCAAAGTTGCTCTGGTGGATAAATTAATAAAGTATCTATAGAGTATATCTATATCTATATCTATCTATATCTATATATAGATATAGATAGATATAGATATATAGTAAGTATATATAGAGACGTAGGAGGAGACTGGTGGATAAATAAATAAAGATAAATAATAAGAGAACAGACGGAGAACAGACGGAGAACAGACGGAGAACAGAGAACAGACGGAGAACAGAGAACAGACGGAGAACAGAGAACAGACGGAGAACAGAGAACAGACGGAGAACAGAGAACAGACGGAGAACAGAGAACAGACGGAGAACAGACGGAGAACAGAGAACAGACGGAGAACAGAGAACAGACGGAGAACAGAGAACAGACGGAGAACAGAGAACAGACGGAGAACAGACGGAGAACAGACGGAGAACAGAGAACAGACGGAGAACAGAGAACAGACGGAGAACAGAGAACAGACGGAGAACAGACGGAGAACAGACGGAGAACAGAGAACAGACGGAGAACAGAGAACAGACGGAGAACAGACGGAGAACAGAGAACAGACGGAGAACAGAGAACAGACGGAGAACAGACGGAGAACAGAGAACAGACGGAGAACAGAGAACAGACGGAGAACAGACGGAGAACAGAGAACAGACGGAGAACAGAGAACAGACGGAGAACAGAGAACAGACGGAGAACAGAGAACAGACGGAGAACAGAGAACAGAGAACAGACGGAGAACAGAGAACAGACGGAGAACAGAGAACAGACGGAGAACAGACAGAGAACAGACGGAGAACAGACGGAGAACAGAGAACAGACGGAGAACAGAGAACAGACGGAGAACAGACGGAGAACAGAGAACAGACGGAGAACAGAGAACAGACGGAGAACAGACGGAGAACAGAGAACAGACGGAGAACAGAGAACAGACGGAGAACAGAGAACAGACGGAGAACAGACGGAGAACAGACGGAGAACAGAGAACAGACGGAGAACAGAGAA
Source organism: Micromesistius poutassou (assembly GCF_964030765.1). Lineage (NCBI taxonomy): Eukaryota > Metazoa > Chordata > Actinopteri > Gadiformes > Gadidae > Micromesistius > Micromesistius poutassou. Next base: position 854,591 of record NC_140287.1, read on the forward strand.
CAGACGGAGAACAGAGAACAGACGGAGAACAGAGAACAGACGGAGAACAGAGAACAGACGGAGAACAGACGGAGAACAGAGAACAGACGGAGAACAGAGAACAGACGGAGAACAGACGGAGAACAGAGAACAGACGGAGAACAGAGAACAGACGGAGAACAGAGAACAGACGGAGAACAGACAGAGAACAGAGAACAGACGGAGAACAGACGGAGAACAGAGAACAGACGGAGAACAGAGAACAGACAGAGAACAGACGGAGAACAGAGAACAGACGGAGAACAGACGGAGAACAGAGAACAGACGGAGAACAGACGGAGAACAGACGGAGAACAGAGAACAGACGGAGAACAGAGAACAGACGGAGAACAGAGAACAGACGGAGAACAGAGAACAGACGGAGAACAGACGGAGAACAGAGAACAGACGGAGAACAGACGGAGAACAGAGAACAGACGGAGAACAGAGAACAGACGGAGAACAGAGAACAGACGGAGAACAGAGAACAGACGGAGAACAGACGGAGAACAGAGAACAGACGGAGAACAGAGAACAGACGGAGAACAGAGAACAGACGGAGAACAGACGGAGAACAGAGAACAGACGGAGAACAGACGGAGAACAGACGGAGAACAGAGAACAGACGGAGAACAGAGAACAGACGGAGAACAGATGGAGAACAGAGAACAGACGGAGAACAGACGGAGAACAGAGAACAGACGGAGAACAGACGGAGAACAGAGAACAGACGGAGAACAGAGAACAGACGGAGAACAGAGAACAGACGGAGAACAGAGAACAGACGGAGAACAGACAGAGAACAGAGAACAGACGGAGAACAGACGGAGAACAGAGAACAGACGGAGAACAGAGAACAGACGGAGAACAGAGAACAGACGGAGAACAGACGGAGAACAGAGAACAGACGGAGAACAGAGAACAGACGGAGAACAGAGAACAGACGGAGAACAGACGGAGAACAGAGAACAGACGGAGAACAGAGAACAGACGGAGAACAGAGAACAGACGGAGAACAGAGAACAGACGGAGAACAGAGAACAGACGGAGAACAGAGAACAGACGGAGAACAGACGGAGAACAGACGGAGAACAGACGGAGAACAGAGAACAGACGGAGAACAGAGAACAGACGGAGAACAGACAGAGAACAGAGAACAGACGGAGAACAGACGGAGAACAGAGAACAGACGGAGAACAGACGGAGAACAGAGAACAGACGGAGAACAGAGAACAGACGGAGAACAGAGAACAGACGGAGAACAGAGAACAGACGGAGAACAGACGGAGAACAGAGAACAGACGGAGAACAGAGAACAGACGGAGAACAGAGAACAGACGGAGAACAGACGGAGAACAGAGAACAGACGGAGAACAGACGGAGAACAGACGGAGAACAGAGAACAGACGGAGAACAGAGAACAGACGGAGAACAGAGAACAGACGGAGAACAGACGGAGAACAGAGAACAGACAGAGAACAGACGGAGAACAGAGAACAGACGGAGAACAGACGGAGAACAGAGAACAGATGGAGAACAGACGGAGAACAGAGAACAGACGGAGAACAGAGAACAGACGGAGAACAGAGAACAGACGGAGAACAGAGAACAGACGGAGAACAGACAGAGAACAGAGAACAGACGGAGAACAGACGGAGAACAGAGAACAGACGGAGAACAGAGAACAGACGGAGAACAGAGAACAGACAGAGAACAGACGGAGAACAGACGGAGAACAGAACAGACGGAGAACAGAGAACAGATGGAGAACAGACGGAGAACAGAGAACAGACGGAGAACAGAGAACAGACGGAGAACAGAGAACAGACGGAGAACAGACGGAGAACAGAGAACAGACGGAGAACAGAGAACAGACGGAGAACAGAGAACAGACGGAGAACAGACGGAGAACAGACGGAGAACAGACGGAGAACAGAGAACAGACGGAGAACAGAGAACAGACGGAGAACAGACAGAGAACAGAGAACAGACGGAGAACAGACGGAGAACAGAGAACAGACGGAGAACAGACGGAGAACAGAGAACAGACGGAGAACAGAGAACAGACGGAGAACAGAGAACAGACGGAGAACAGACGGAGAACAGACGGAGAACAGACGGAGAACAGAGAACAGACGGAGAACAGAGAACAGACGGAGAACAGACGGAGAACAGAGAACAGACGGAGAACAGAGAACAGACGGAGAACAGACAGAGAACAGAGAACAGACGGAGAACAGACGGAGAACAGAGAACAGACGGAGAACAGACGGAGAACAGAGAACAGACGGAGAACAGAGAACAGACGGAGAACAGAGAACAGACGGAGAACAGAGAACAGACGGAGAACAGACGGAGAACAGACGGAGAACAGACGGAGAACAGAGAACAGACGGAGAACAGAGAACAGACGGAGAACAGAGAACAGACGGAGAACAGACGGAGAACAGAGAACAGACAGAGAACAGACGGAGAACAGAGAACAGACGGAGAACAGACGGAGAACAGAGAACAGACGGAGAACAGACGGAGAACAGACGGAGAACAGAGAACAGACGGAGAACAGAGAACAGACGGAGAACAGAGAACAGACGGAGAACAGACGGAGAACAGAGAACAGACAGAGAACAGACGGAGAACAGAGAACAGACGGAGAACAGACGGAGAACAGAGAACAGACGGAGAACAGACGGAGAACAGAGAACAGACGGAGAACAGAGAACAGACGGAGAACAGACGGAGAACAGAGAACAGACGGAGAACAGAGAACAGACGGAGAACAGAGAACAGACGGAGAACAGAGAACAGACGGAGAACAGAGAACAGACGGAGAACAGACGGAGAACAGAGAACAGACGGAGAACAGAGAACAGACAGAGAACAGAGAACAGACGGAGAACAGAGAACAGACGGAGAACAGAGAACAGACGGAGAACAGAGAACAGACGGAGAACAGAGAACAGACGGAGAACAGACGGAGAACAGAGAACAGACAGAGAACAGACGGAGAACAGAGAACAGACGGAGAACAGACGGAGAACAGACGGAGAACAGACGGAGAACAGAGAACAGACGGAGAACAGAGAACAGACGGAGAACAGACGGAGAACAGAGAACAGACGGAGAACAGAGAACAGACGGAGAACAGAGAACAGACGGAGAACAGAGAACAGACGGAGAACAGACGGAGAACAGAGAACAGACGGAGAACAGAGAACAGACGGAGAACAGAGAACAGACGGAGAACAGAGAACAGACGGAGAACAGAGAACAGACGGAGAACAGACGGAGAACAGAGAACAGACGGAGAACAGAGAACAGACAGAGAACAGAGAACAGACGGAGAACAGAGAACAGACGGAGAACAGAGAACAGACGGAGAACAGAGAACAGACGGAGAACAGACGGAGAACAGAGAACAGACGAGAACAGACGGAGAACAGAGAACAGACGGAGAACAGACGGAGAACAGACGGAGAACAGACGGAGAACAGAGAACAGACGGAGAACAGAGAACAGATGGAGAACAGACGGAGAACAGAGAACAGACGGAGAACAGAGAACAGACGGAGAACAGAGAACAGACGGAGAACAGACGGAGAACAGACGGAGAACAGACGGAGAACAGAGAACAGACGGAGAACAGAGAACAGACGGAGAACAGACAGAGAACAGAGAACAGACGGAGAACAGACGGAGAACAGAGAACAGACGGAGAACAGACGGAGAACAGAGAACAGACGGAGAACAGAGAACAGACGGAGAACAGAGAACAGACGGAGAACAGAGAACAGACGGAGAACAGACGGAGAACAGAGAACAGACGGAGAACAGAGAACAGACGGAGAACAGAGAACAGACGGAGAACAGACGGAGAACAGAGAACAGACGGAGAACAGACGGAGAACAGACGGAGAACAGAGAACAGACGGAGAACAGAGAACAGACGGAGAACAGAGAACAGACGGAGAACAGACGGAGAACAGAGAACAGACAGAGAACAGACGGAGAACAGAGAACAGACGGAGAACAGACGGAGAACAGAGAACAGACGGAGAACAGACGGAGAACAGAGAACAGACGGAGAACAGAGAACAGACGGAGAACAGAGAACAGACGGAGAACAGAGAACAGACGGAGAACAGACAGAGAACAGAGAACAGACGGAGAACAGACGGAGAACAGAGAACAGACGGAGAACAGAGAACAGACGGAGAACAGAGAACAGACAGAGAACAGACGGAGAACAGACGGAGAACAGAACAGACGGAGAACAGAGAACAGATGGAGAACAGACGGAGAACAGAGAACAGACGGAGAACAGAGAACAGACGGAGAACAGAGAACAGACGGAGAACAGACGGAGAACAGAGAACAGACGGAGAACAGAGAACAGACGGAGAACAGAGAACAGACGGAGAACAGACGGAGAACAGACGGAGAACAGACGGAGAACAGAGAACAGACGGAGAACAGAGAACAGACGGAGAACAGACAGAGAACAGAGAACAGACGGAGAACAGACGGAGAACAGAGAACAGACGGAGAACAGACGGAGAACAGAGAACAGACGGAGAACAGAGAACAGACGGAGAACAGAGAACAGACGGAGAACAGAGAACAGACGGAGAACAGACGGAGAACAGACGGAGAACAGACGGAGAACAGAGAACAGACGGAGAACAGAGAACAGACGGAGAACAGAGAACAGACGGAGAACAGACGGAGAACAGAGAACAGACAGAGAACAGACGGAGAACAGAGAACAGACGGAGAACAGACGGAGAACAGAGAACAGACGGAGAACAGACGGAGAACAGACGGAGAACAGAGAACAGACGGAGAACAGAGAACAGACGGAGAACAGAGAACAGACGGAGAACAGACGGAGAACAGAGAACAGACAGAGAACAGACGGAGAACAGAGAACAGACGGAGAACAGACGGAGAACAGAGAACAGACGGAGAACAGACGGAGAACAGAGAACAGACGGAGAACAGAGAACAGACGGAGAACAGACGGAGAACAGAGAACAGACGGAGAACAGAGAACAGACGGAGAACAGAGAACAGACGGAGAACAGAGAACAGACGGAGAACAGAGAACAGACGGAGAACAGACGGAGAACAGAGAACAGACGGAGAACAGAGAACAGACAGAGAACAGAGAACAGACGGAGAACAGAGAACAGACGGAGAACAGAGAACAGACGGAGAACAGAGAACAGACGGAGAACAGACGGAGAACAGAGAACAGACAGAGAACAGACGGAGAACAGAGAACAGACGGAGAACAGACGGAGAACAGACGGAGAACAGAGAACAGACGGAGAACAGAGAACAGATGGAGAACAGACGGAGAACAGAGAACAGACGGAGAACAGAGAACAGACGGAGAACAGAGAACAGACGGAGAACAGACGGAGAACAGACGGAGAACAGAGAACAGACGGAGAACAGAGAACAGACGGAGAACAGAGAACAGACGGAGAACAGAGAACAGACGGAGAACAGAGAACAGAGAACAGACGGAGAACAGAGAACAGACGGAGAACAGAGAACAGACGGAGAACAGAGAACAGAGAACAGACGGAGAACAGAGAACAGACGGAGAACAGAGAACAGACGGAGAACAGAGAACAGACGGAGAACAGAGAACAGACGGAGAACAGAGAACAGACGGAGAACAGAGAACAGACGGAGAACAGACGGAGAACAGAGAACAGACGGAGAACAGAGAACAGACGGAGAACAGAGAACAGACGGAGAACAGACGGAGAACAGAGAACAGACGGAGAACAGAGAACAGACGGAGAACAGAGAACAGACGGAGAACAGACGGGAGCTGCAGGATGAAGGGAGAGGAACAGTCTCCCAACATGTGGTGGACGGGGGTTGAACCAACACTGACCTAAATAAAGACAGAACATGACAATAGTGCACTAATGTTGTTGTAAACATGTCAGATACAGATCCCGTATCAGTGCCTTGATACCTCACCTAACCCACTCAGACTATAGGCTTTACCACAGAAATAGAACAATATTACAAGACAAACTGTTTGGAAATACTTCAAAACATGTATTGGCATGTGGTGGTAAGATAACAGGCCATAATCATTATTTAGTTATTGACACGTTTTTAGATTATGAATAAATGCTGAACTTAAAGAAATGTTTTAATATAGGGGATACCTTGTTGAAAATAGTGTTATTCGTCATGTGCTGTGAATTGGGTATCACATTTCCCTGAGACGTGGAACACTCAAACAAAGAACTATTGTGTGCCAGCCAGCTCTTTTTGGAAATGATGGCGAAAAAGGTTTCTATTAGCCCTTAGCTACGTTGGATATGTAAGATTGATATCTCCTGGTAACGGAGTCGCAGCACCGCATTGTCTGTAAAAACTGAGGACAGATTATATTTAAAACTTAATAATGGCCAAACTAACTAAATTAAATTAACAATTCTGTTTTAAAGCAATATTTAAAATAAAGCTTTTAAACAGATCACAACAAAGATTTTCCAGTTTGAAAATGAGGTCATTAGTTACAATCACATGCATGTAGTCATCAATACTGCAAAATGGTCCAAGGCACGACAAAGAAGGACATGTGATACTTGTGAGAGCTGTCGTTGACCTGGATGTTGGAATGGCTATTGTCAGGTGGCGTTTAAAAGAGGAGCATAGCTCACAGAGCTCACAATCTGTAAAGGAAAGGGTAAGAAACGTCTTTCTTCATTGTACATTTATTTTATATTACAATCCCACTAAATGTACAACAAATAAGAAGATTTTAACCATGTTCTATTTGATGGATAAAAGTGAAATTGATAATAAATTCATAAATCTATTTCTATTTTTTTTTTTCTTCACAGTGAAAAAGATGGCATCCTCAATTTTCATATTGGGAGTACTTTTGGGATTACTGTGTGTTCAATGTAAGTTTTTAATAAGTATTCAAAGTATTTTTCCATACAGCAAATTGTGATTGTCTTATTTTGAGTGGCCTGATTATGTATGACCTGGTTATATATGATTTAATGTTAACGATTGCGTTAACCTTAAAACACTTTGATATAGGCGTACAGCTATAGGTGTACAGCTCTTAAAATGTATATTTAAATATGTATAAAAATGTACACTCACACCTCACATGCACTAAAGGCTTACTATATATATATATATATATATATATATATATATATATATATATATATATAGTATATACGGATCACAGTACTGACTGAACAGAGACTTCCTTCCTCCACATGGACAACTGACTACTAATCAAGTATTATATAATTATGAAGATTATCCAAATTATGGATTATATGGGAGGTGACGAGGCGAGATAATCATTATCAAGAAGTAAGAAAATTGGTTTGTTTTCAAAAGTCACAAAGTGGATTTTTTAAAAATAATTTTGTGTTGTTTCATGTAACAAAGTCACATTGGGATCATTTTGCGAAAATGGCTTTTGCTTTTTTCAGCTGTCCAAGCACTGACATGTCTGAACTGTACGAGCATCTCTGAAGACCACCCGAGCTGCCCTGAGGACGACATCAAACCGGTGATCTGTGGAGGACGCTTCACCCATTGTATTCGGATTGTATTGAACAAGCCAGCCTGTGAGCAATTGTTTAAATTACGTTCTCTTTAAATGAATGAATACATAGACATGCACACAAACATCTATTTCATCGTCCAAACCTTGGGCTGTAATAGGATGTGGCCTTTATGTTTGATGACACCCAAAATCTTTAATACAAGTTGCATTGTATACAATTCACATAACACATACATATTTTGGTGAAGATATAAATAAATGCCACTTCACATGAAAATGTTATATTGTGTAACATTTACTGTTCATGCAATCGATGCTTGTTTCCATTATTATTTCATTGTTTGTTTTGAATAATGCATTGTTCATATATTTTGTTCTTTGCAGTCGGTGAAATTCGAAGATGTGCTACTACAAAGGAATGCGATGCTCCAGTATTGGACCTTGTTGAACGCACGTGCTGCAATGACGACGAGTGTAATGTTCCATCTAGTTGATACAAATAGATGACTATTATAGTCTATGCCTCAGGAATATTGTATACTCTATTATCGCTTTTTAATCTATTTATTTATTGATTGGCAGATTTGCCAATTAATTAATAAATAAATAATCCTCATAATCAATCTTCAATGATATCTGGGCAAAGACAATAACTTCTGGTTCTCATAATTGACGCAATTAAAGGAATTCCTATGTTCAACGCAGCAGGAGATCAAAGGCTGATTCTTTCTTCCAGTCTGATCCTCACTGCCGTCCTTCCTCATGCTTTTTCATCCATTGTATTGTGGCGGGCAATTTATTTGGTAGCAATGTATTGTCTAAAAGGTCCCTTCTTGATTAGAATCCCATTCCCATCCCAAAATGTAATTGATATAGATAATGTGTTAATTATAAATGTTAATAGTTATTCATTAAGAAATTTAGATTTTTCCTTCCTTCTTTCTTTTCATGGAAAGAGAGGTCAATGATACAAATGGGCAAAAGTAAATAGGAGCTGACATCTAGAAGCTGGCCTATGGTTCTGGATTATTATATCTAATCCAATAGTATTTTTATTTAAACTATCACTACTGGCATTATTCCTACTTGCTGGAAAGTTTTGTATGTTGTCCTGCTCCATAAAAGTGTGTATATTTTAACCCGAATAATTACTGGACAATTTCAAAACTTCCTATAACAATACAATAAAGTATAAAAACAACTAGTCCCCTGGTACGGATGGGTTAGCGGGAGTATATATCCAAACATTGTGAACATTGTGTGTGTGTGTGTGTGTGTGTGTGTGTGTGTGTGTGTGTGTGTGTGTGTGTGTCAGTTAGATGTGTGAAGCCTAAGGGCAGTGACTAGGTTTGATCTTATTTTAGTCAGTTATTTTCTCATTAAAAACCTTGAGAACTGTTTTTTATTCCTCTTTTGCCAATACCGGTAACTTCCGTAAGTGTTATCTCAAAAAGGCACACAATACAGTTGGGGTTGGATTTATCACACATTTAAAAGTTTGCCAAATAATTTAGGACTGTCCAAACTGAGCAACTTGTATATATATATATATATATTTTTTTTTTTTTTTTTTTTTTTTTGCAGTGGTGGCACTTATTTGGTTTTAATAGACAACAAACCTATTGAGTGTAGCACACATGTCATCCAAATCTCATCATTATTCCAAATAAAACAATACAATTAGGCTCAATTTGACATAATTGAGTTGCAAATGTTTCAGAATAACTCAGATTTCTGCATTGTATTCTTTATCCAGGCAATGTGTTGTTTGGAAAGGAAGGTGTACACTCCTGGTTTGGTCTTAACACCGCAGGTGCCAAAAGAAGTGATTCCTACTTGCACACCGTTGCACATCAGAGGTCCTCCAGAGTCTCCCTATAGAGAAATAGACGACGACATGAATATATTGAAAATCAATATCAGTATTTTATATATGCAATATTGCGATAATAATACCATCAAAATAAAATTAAAAGGTCTGATTCAAATGGAGTCATAGTGTGGGGCACTTTGCTGTCAAAATACCTTTGTGATTTGATTCCGAAGGAATCAGATAGACCTACAAATTACGTAGGATCGGACCCAGAAATGACTCATGTCCACACACTACTATCCTATCCTAACATAAACTGTGATTTACTACTCGAGCCAATAGGGAGCCTTTGCAACGACCGAGCAAAGAATACTCTTTCAAGTCCCTGTGGTCGAATCAATAGAGAAAACATTCATGATGGTGAGGCATTTCTCATTTGAAGTTGAGCAGGTTGCTCGGTCTGAACTACCCTGGGTTGTATCATTTACAATATAGATAATGAAGAATAATAGTTGTGCCTACCCGACAGGTGTCCTTGTTTTTCTTTCCAGCACATACCATGTCAGGAGTGATGACAGGTTTGGAATTGTAATATTTGGGCGAGTTGCACGTTTCTCTTTTGATAACAGTGACATCGGCGGACATCAGGACATCCGACATTTTGACCTTCTTAACACTGACGGTCCCCCAACTAACCACCATGCATTTGGTACCTTTCTTGGGGTCTGGGATTACATTCGACAATGGCAAATACTTTACGGTCTTGGTCGCATTCCCCTCTTGGACGAGCTGAACCAAACAATCGTTGCTGCAACAACAATGAGTTTACACACACAATTCTTGTTGGGTGTGATATGAGTATTAATCACACAGTAATTAGCTCACCTTTAGTAGCTGGAGATCATGGCCTTTCGTAAAATGTTCATAAGTAGGATGGGGGTAAGGCTTTGCTACCTTCCGGACCTGAACAGATTTATCCGTCTCGCTGTTTTTAATGGTGTCCACACCAAGACGCACCGTAGCTATTCTGTTAAAGAATCCAAAATAGGGTTTACTTATGAATACCAAACAACAGCATGTACTAGTACACAAAGCTCAACCACATACATACTTAATGTAAAGTATAGATTTGAGACTTGTAAAGAGAGATAACAGAAAAGAGCAGAAGAGGGCAAGATTTTGAAAAAATAACCCCCCGATAATGCTGCTCACTCCATACATTTCCGCCATTGAGAATGTCGCGTTTACATTCATGGACCTGTGATAGACAGCCAAGATAATTTCGTCAAACCAATCAGGAAAGAGAAGCCCCGATTGGTCAGAAAGGAGCCGGGAGCGGTCTAAAATAAAAAGCCTCATACTGAGGAAGGCCCCCAGTCAACCAGAAAATATAATATATATATATATATATACAGCTCAAGGATGGCTATGGCATATCTCACAAATCACACCCAAATGATAGCTCTTACATCGTACCTACAGCACCTTAGCCTACAGCTTCTTTCCTACAGCTACAACCAACAACAAACATTGTTCATGTGATTATGAGCAGAAGTGTATTATTGGATGAATGATGTGAGGAAATCCCTACTCAGGACAGTGGGCGGCGGTCAGCACCCATCTGGAAGAGAGGAGGGTTCCTCCACAGACGGGCTGCCCTGCGCTGTTATACAGGAGAACCATGTAGGGCAGAGAATGAGCCTTCACCTTCTTCCCTCCGATGATCTCAGCCTCGCCACAAGCACCTGTGGTTAAACACAGCACAGCTGAAAGATATCCTTTATCCATACAAAAACAATACAAGGTTGTCCGTGATTGTTTAACCATATCTTAACAGGAAAGGTTCTGGGTTTGAACCTGGCCTGTTGCCATCCTTAATAATTACGAATAAAAAACTAATCCAAAATAATTACGCAAGAAATTAAATACAGAACATGTAGTGTTCTACTTACATGACTGGATATGGAGGACCAAACACAATGTTTCAACAAGGGCTAGCAATGAACGTGCCATAGCTTGTATCTGAAGCTCAAATGAAGGCGAAATTGAAAAGAGATGCAGCATGAGTTTCTTATATGGCCAGTTCAAAGGATGTGGTCAAACCACAATGGAACAATGTCAATGCTACATAACACACTCCACTTAGGTGACTTTTACTGGGCTCCTCCAAACACAAGGACACAGGGTGGTGGTGTTGAAAGACGGTTTATCGTACGGTTTGCAGATAATGATACATGGCTCTGGTGCTCCATGTTGTCATGCAGGAGATCTCTGCCTGAGTGTGTGTGGAGAAGGCTGGTCTAACCTGGGCACATTGATTACTCAATGCAACCGGTGTGCAGTCTCACAAAGCGCCAGAATTGTTGCCACACGCCAATGGTGGCGGTGTCATTCATATGAAAGAGGGCCTTAAAAATATTACAATGATTAATATAGAGCAGCCATTCTCAACCTTGGGGTCGCGAGATGATTTCTGGGGGTCGCCAAATCATTTTGGAAAAATATAAATGTATTTATTTATTATTTATTTATTTAATTTTTATCAAAATGTATGTAGTGTCCGACCGGACGTTAGAAGGACGACGAGCGGTTGGGCTCAAACAGGCGTTTTATTACTCAAAACCAGTTACTGTCGACCGTAACTACACCAGAACAACAACAACGAACCTGTCCACTAGTCTCATGTCTGCCCTCTCATTCACACATAGGCCTACAGACACTAGGGCTGTCAACCAATATTCTAAATTTGAATATATATTCAAATAGTTTTTTTAAAACAGACATTCAAAGGTGAAAATTAATATTCAAATGTGTGTGTCTGCTTTGCGAATGGGCGACCAGAACTACAAGTCAAGCGACAAGAGTCGGGACCTTAAATTGCTTGCACAAAACTCTTGATCAGCACTCAGCATCGTTGTTCTTTATTTAAACCAGTATGCGCAGAGAGAGTGAGGGGGAGCAAGAGAAAAAGAGAGTGAGTGAGTGAGCGAGAGCGAGGTCTGCGGTCTTGGTCATTAGTTAATTTACATGTTTTTGTGTAGGTAATATGTTGTCAAATATGTTTAAACTTAAATAAACTACCTATACAAGTAGTTATGTCTCGTTGTATTAGTTTGTCCTATATATGTCCTATATCCTATAGATATTCGAATAGTATTTGAATATCTTTTTTTTTTTTTTGATATTCAAACGTTATTTTTTAGCAGTTTTGACAGCCCTAGTATGTGTGTGTGTGTGCGTGGGGGGGGGGCGGACAGCAGTGCATGTTAATTTGGTTGCGACTCAAAAAGGTTGAGAACCACTGATATAGAGGACATAGTGCTACAGGAAGTGATGCAATGAGTAGGTGACTTAGGGGTCAAGGACATTAACAAGGGAGCTATAGACCTATAGATCTCAGCTATAGATCTCATTTATATCAAAAAGGGTCTCAAAGGACAAAAACAATTCTCAATTTGGGGGCTTCAGCCCTGCAAGAAGTGACTCACAACGCCTCAGCAAACGCTCATCACGAGGCCTCACCCAGTGATGCTTGCAAGATTGTGAGCTGAAGTTGTTCCCAGACCTACACCCTACCCATCCAACAAGCACAGAAAAGGGGAAAACGGGTAACTAGAAACGCCCGCTGTTATAGGACCATTTCATCTACAGTTGGAGGTCATGCCCCAATCATTCTAGGCTCAAATCATTCTAGGCTTAAAATAATGGTGTTTTTTTACATCTTCGTGTGACCTCTCCGGGAGGGGTTACATCACTTCCGGTTGGGCTAGAACTACCAAATTGATAATCTTGTATGTCCTTTAGGCCTTCTTACATATAAAAAATACCCCATGTCTTTTGCTCATTCCCAACTGCACCAGAACCCTAACCTGACTCTCGCCTGATGAATTCCGTTTCGCCTAGCTCCACTCATCCATCTGGGATCGCTTCAAAAATCCTTGCATATGATTGGATAAACCACTTGTCCGTCATCTTTATTGACGTGCTACTTCAACCACTCACACCGAAACCAACCTGTGACGCTTGCTTCCTCGATGCGAGCCGCCATTGTTGTCTGAATCAAAACAGTCGCTTCTCCGCTACGTCACATCTTTAAAAATCCCGCCCGGCGGTCCTGATTGGCTCTACCATTTTCTGGTAGTCCCCAAATACCTCCCAACGGGAGCGATCCCAGATGGATGAGTGGAACCAGGCGGAACGAAATTCATCTGGCGAGAGTCAGGTTACCAGAACCCTAGATCACCCACCAAATACGTCACTTCTGGTTGGGCTATAGCCTCCAAACATTTAAATTTGTAGAGTTGAATGCCATCATTCATATAAAAGTGGTCAACAGGAGTACAACTGAGCCCACCCTGTAATTTGCAACCATATCGGGGCCTGGCTGTCACTCCTTATCGATCTATGTTAACCTTACAGCATAGTAAAAATGAATAATCACCCGTAAATATTATGACTTACATACATAGATATTGCTATGGCATAACTTTTACTACCCAATTGTTTTTATTTATTTAAGTACATCAAAATACATTCTTCCCAGAGATATCATAGGAACGTTGAATGAGATCAGCCTGGTGGTGCTTTGACACAAAATAGGGATGAGTGTAGCACATATTTCATCCAAGAAACAACATTATCTCATATATCAAAACATTTATATGAAGATCATTTTGACATCATTGAGTTGTAGATGTTTCAGAAGAACTCTTGTTTCCCATTGTCTTCTTTATCCAGGCAATGTGTTGTTTGGAAAGGAAGGTGTACACTCCTGGTTTGGACCTATCGGCACAGCCGATGCCAAAGGAAGTGATTCCTACTTGCACACTGTTGCACATCAGAGGTCCTCCAGAGTCTCCCTATAGAGAAATAGATGAAAATACAGGAATGTATTCAAAACCTCTTTTAGCCTACTGAATCTGATATAAGATATTGATAGAAATTATAGATTCATTAAAATCACAAAGCAGTTACCGTACAAGTATCCTGAACTTCCTGATGCTCATCTACAGTTCCGGCACATACCATGTCAGGAGTGATGGTATACTTGGTATTATTATATTTGGTCAAGTTGCACGTTTCTCTTTTGATAACAGTGACGGTGGCGGACATCAGATCATCTGACATTCTTTGGATCAAAACGTTGACAAACCCCCAACCAGCCACCATGCATTTGGTACCTTCCTGGGGGTCTGGGATTTCCTTGTCCAATGGCAAATACTTCACGTTCGTGGTCTCTTTCACCTCTTGGCTGAGCTGAACCAAAGAAAGTACAAAGTAACTTTGACCATCAATAGTGCAACAACACATGGTAAACACATTCCTTGTGTTGGATGTGACATGATTATTAATCACACAGTGATTATCTGACCTCAAGAAGCTGGAGATCATGGAGTTTAAAGACATTGTTAAACTCAGGATGGTGGTATTTCTTCTGGACCTGAACAGACATATCCGTCTTGCTGTTTTTAATGGTGTCTACCCCAAGACGCACCGTAGCTATTCTGTTAAAGAATCCAAAATAGGGTTTACTAATGAATACCAAACAACAGCATGTACTAGTACACAAAGCTCAACCACATACATACTTAAGGTAGTGTATAGTAAGATTTGAGACTTGTAAAGAGAGCAGAAAATAGCAGAAGAGGGCAAGATTTTGATGAGCATAAATGAGCCAGGAGCGGCCTAATATCTGAATAGTGTCATACTGAGGAAGGCCCCCTGTCAACCAGCAAATATACTCTGTGTTTCATTCATCAACAGCAGAAGGATGGCTATGGGATTTCTCACATAATACACCCAAATGATAACTCGTAAATCGTACCTACAAGCCTACAGCTTCTTTCCTACAGCTACAACCAACAACAAACATTGTTCATGTGATTATGAGCAGAAGTGTATTATTGGATGAATGATGTGAGGAAATCCCTACTCAGGACAGTGGGCCGCGGTCAGCACCCATCTGGAAGAGAGGAGGGTTCCTCCGCAGACGGGCTGCCCTGCGCTGTTATACAGGAGAACCATGTAGGGCAGAGAATGAGCCTTCACCTTCTTCCCTCCAATGATCTCAGCCTCGCCGCAAGCACCTGTGGTTAAACACAGCACAGCTGAAAGATATCCTTTATCCATACAAAAACAATACAAGTTTGTCCGTGATTGTTTTGTATTTCTTAACAGGGACGCTTAGCACCCGACTGAAAGGTTTTGGGTTTGAACCCCGGCCTGTTGCCATCCTTGAGCAAGATGCTCCAACTCAATGACTAAATAGTAAATCGTTTATCATTCCAAAAGTAATACACAAAAAATATAATACAGAAGATGTTGTTTTCTACTTACATGACTGGATATGGAGGACCAAACACAATGTTTTAACAAGAGCTAGTAATGAACGCGCCATAGCTTGTTTCTGATGCTAGAATAAAGGCGGTACTGAAACACAAGATGCAGAATGAGTTGCATATATGGCCAGTTCGAAGGATGTGAGTCAACCACAAAGAGATAACAAATACTCATACTTGGATGTGCCCATGCATGCGCCTGCAAGTATCATTTTACACAGAATCACAATAACTATGTCAATGCTACACTCCACCTAGGTGACTTTTACTGGGCTCTTTCAAACACAAGGTTGTGGGGTTGTGAGACAGTTCATTGGATAATTTGCAGATAATGATACATGGTGCTGGTGCTCCATGTTGCCGTGCAGGAGATCTCTGTAGAGGAGATGTGCACATTTTAGTCTAACATGTGCACATTGATTACTCAATGCAAACATATGTGCAGCCTCACACAGTGCCAGAGTCCATAAGGCTCGGGCCAGGTGAGGCTGCTTAAACCAGCCACCATCCAGACTCACTCACTAGGGTACTCCCTACCACTTTTATATGACTGATGGCATTCAACTCTACTAAAATGAAATGTTTGGAGGCTATAGCCCAACCAGAAGTGACATATTTGGTGGGTGATCTAGGGTTCTGGTGCAGTTGGGAATGAGCTAAAGACAAGTTTTTTTTTCTTATGGAAGAAGGCCTAAAGGGCATACAAGATTATCAATTTGGTAGATCCAGCCCAACCGGAAGTGATGTAATCTCTCCCTGAGAGGTCACACGAAGATGTAAAAAAACACCATTATCTTGAGCCTAGAATGATTTGAGTCTAGAATGATTGGGGCATGACCTCCAACTGTAGATGAAATAGAAAACAGCGGGTGTTTCTAGTTACCCGTTTTCTGTGGGATGGAGATGGTAATTTGGGCCTAAAGGCATGTCAACACAGTTTTTCAAGTATGGGGCAGAAGGTCACTTCCTGTAGTACTACGGCCTCTCAGTATATTTTAAAACCCTCTTTAATATAAATGAAATAATGAACACGCCATAGCTCGTTTCTGATGCTAGAATAAAGGCGCTAGGCCGACTGAAACCCACCACAAGTTGCGTGCGTTTCTTTTACGGCGATTTCAAAGGATGTGGTGACAACTGAAAAGATCCTCACACTTGGACGTAGACATGCATGCACCTGATATTGAATGTATGTTTGATATTGGCAATATCAAACACACACACACACACACACACACACACACACACACACACACACACACAAATAATACCATTACTGTGCTTTAGTAAAACAGCAAACCTAACCAAAATAAGGAGTAATCTCTTAATCTTGCTTGAAGTTTATTCAATCCAAGCAAGATAGAGTTGCAACAGTCAGGGAACATTAAAACATCATTGGTGATAAAAAATGAATGTAAATATATATTGCCCATTTCTGTTACTTTTGTTCTAAATATTTCCAAAAGTTATAATCATTTCACAATTCTTCCTGTCTTACTCTTCAGGCATTAATGGCTTCAATCTTAGTGTCAGCCCTTAGTCTACACTGTAGGGCAAAATTAAAAGCATAAAGTTGAATAATAATAATGAATGCAAGCCTACCAAACGTGGGTTTGGCTCATAGACTACTACTAATAATAATAATCACAAAGAGAATTGTACGTGGTTTACATTCATAAATAGGTCTTCTTAGTCTACTTGAGAATCCTGCCCTCCCACTGAAAGACATGAAAGAAACCAGAACCTTATCTTCTTCCTGAGTAACGTGCAAAAATATACACAGCATAATAACAGCTACCAGTGTATGCCCGGGTACCTCCACAGATGTTAAAAAAGGTGTTGTTTTTTTGTTGTGTGATTTGTTGTGTGATGCACCAAACAACCTGGTCTTTGGTGTAGGGTACAAAAGACGTGATCCCTGGTATGAGTCCTGTGTGTGAGTGTTGAATACCGGCCGGCAGAAGCTCTCCTCTCTGTAGAACAATTGTTTGGTCGATATTTCAACACAATAGAACACAAATGACAAAGTAGCCTACCCTGGCCCTTATCAAAATGCAATTCAACTAGAAACGGCATGTTTTTAAAGGGGACATATTATACCACCAGGTGTGAGTGTGATTAGCCGTTACAAGACGTTTCGAAAATGTGCCGCTTCTGACATCACAGGTGGCCATGTCAGCAGCGGCACATTTTCAAAAAACCATTTAAGTTAAAATGATGATCATAAATATGACATATGTTCATCTCGAGTTGAATATACTGTGAAAGAGTGATCAAATGTAATCCAAACATATATTTGTTGCTAAAAGCAAACATTTGGCCTTATTCCCCTAGTGGCCATATTCCTTTTCCCCACCCAGCTAGCATTTTGAATCAAGTGGTCTGCTATAGGTGAGCAAGGCCCACTAGTATTATAAATTGAGATTGCATACATTGTTGTGAGTCTTCAGGTGGTAACAGGCTAGTAGCTTCCAGTCCTTTCTCACAAACACCTCACCACTCCCACATTGGCCTTTTCAATTTACACGGTACCGAACGGTCTAGCATTTCAAACCTATCCAGAAAGTGTCTTTCTGCTTACCGATAGCATCTTGGAGTCTAAGGTAGTGTTTTTCGGTGCTTAGAACCACCAAGTCTGTATAATGTGTCTGACAAAACACCAAAGTGTCCTCTTGACCAGGTAATTGTGATGCTCCAGTATCACAGACCGTTCAGCAAAACAGAACAAAATGATATAAGGAGCCATGCCACTAGCCTGGCTATTGCCAGACCAAGCTCAATCGTAGATTGCACGTTGGTCTGGGGAGGCTGCTGTCTTCAGCACAAGAGGCGTGATCAGGGCAGTTGCTAGGAATTATGGGCCCCCTGAAAGAATATCGGTGTGGGCCCCTCTCCCCCATTCATTGCCACCTTAAATGTTCTTGTTTTTCAGTGTTCTTGACGGTGCCTGGTGTAATACACCCAATTTGTTTCCTTTTTTTACATTTAACAACTTAACAAGTCAGAGTATTATTATGTAAATTATGTATTATTAATTGTCTTATTCTCATTTCCCTGATTTGCAACACGTTATTACACCTCTGATTGCAAATACATTTTCAATTAACCACTCAACAAATAGGTGTGGGTATTTTATTGTATTTAACAATCAAGTTACTGATATGCAAAAAACAAAGTGTCCTGGCTCAAGATAGTACACAGGTAAATATGTAGCATTTAACTTAAATGTGCAAGTGAAACAAAGAGCACATGGAATACGTTGTTGTAAAACAAATATCAAAAACAACAACAAGCCTCATCTAATCTCAATTAAAGTTTAAATTGGCTTGTTTGTTCACTGTAAGTCTCATCGCTCACTCACTTCCGATGAGGAAGAACCATGGGAAGAACCAGGCACGTGCACACATAGGGCCCTAGGGGTGCTTGAGCCCTTGCCCTTTTTGCGCGGTGTGGACCAAACCATTTTTTAAGAAGGGGCCAAGGGGATTATTGAAATTATTAAAATTAGAATGAATTTGTGGCTTGTTTTAATTTGGATTCATTCATATGAATATATATTAGTTCAGTGTATGCATAATCATTTTGTCATAGAGGCTACTGGGGGCTGTGTGTGGGCCCTAGCGGGCTGTGGGCCTTTATAATTGTCATAACCTTTCCCCCCTATACGACGGCGCTGGGCGTGATCAACAGGCGTCAAATGACTCTGTACTCAATGGGCTGCTTGCCGGCGCTTCCCTGACATCATTGTGTTGAACTAGCCAACAGCGCACCAGGGGGAAAAGCCAGCTTGGTGATTGGCTCCCGCAAAAATGTATTGGACATGTATTGGACCGCAGAACCCAAAATGTCCCCGGATTTTGTCTCAGAAATCTGGTCACCTTACCACAGCATGATACAGCTTAGCTTATTTTAGCACTCCTGCTTGCGTTCCAAAGCAGGGGGGCACTTATCTTGGCCAATCAGTTGCCAGCAGCCTGTTTACGTCACGCAAAAGTACCTACTCCGCTCGCTTGGAACCTCGACAGAGGTAGTACTAAAAAAAAGTACCCGGTACTAGGTATCGGGTACTTTTTTTGCCAATGGAAACGCAAAAAAAGGCGGGGCGAGTTGAGTCGAGCTGGTACTGTTGGTGGAAAAGCGGCATTAGTCTCTAGTTGTTATGTTCTCTCTTCTCTTCTGTAATGCACTGGTGGAATTGTTCAGATAATTTGTTTTAACAATCGTTGAGCTTGGAGTGCAAACATAGCAACAACATCAATATTGAGCATCAAATTAAGAATTGTAAGAATTACGCCTTTATTCACTGGACGGGCCGAGTTGCATGAGAACTAACAAAGCATTTCCTGGCAAATGTTGAGTGTGAAAAGCAACCAAAATCTGTGAGTCTAAAACCAGAGATAAGAGAGATAATGCAGCTGTTGCGTGTCCTCAACTAACCACATGCACAGTTATATGCAGGGGTTATCCAAGTATCATTTAGCAACACATCCCTTGATATCACACCAACAGCTTGATGTTTGTTTCTTTCTAAAAGGCATTTCCTGGTCATACAGGAAAAGCCAACAAAGATGTGCAATGATATAAGGCAAGGCAAAGCTGTAGCGAGGCAGGTTTATTTATATAGCACCCTTCGAACACAAATTAAATTCAGAGTGCTTAACATTGACAGACAAAAATCTAAAACACACTACACCAAAAAAAAGTATTGCTTCATGGCTTTATCGCTTTCCTGGACAACAGGTAAATGCAACACAGCAGCACATAGTTGATGCACAGCATGATACAGCTTAGCTTAGCTTAGCACTCCTGCTTGCGTTCCAAAGCAGGGGGGCACTTATCTTCATACACTTCACTTTGTGCATGCACTTCGCAAATTAGTTTGTATCCATGTGATATACTTTCAAGTGTTGCAGTCAATGCTTGGAAGGTATGGCGTTGTTAAGTCAGCCCCAATAATGAAGTACCTGCGTCCACAGAAGGCCTAGTAGTGCCATGCAGTTTGAGGTCTGCCTTCTCGATAATGAGCCCTCCACTCAGGGGAAGAGCTGTGTGTCAAGTGGAGGTCTACAGGCTCCAGACGTAAACACAGTGGTCTGCTCCGGCAGAGAAAAGCCTGGAAGCAGAGCCTGGACTCAGGGCCAAGTGCAGGACTCGGTCTGTGTGACCTGGAAGAACAAACAAATAAAAGTGTGTTTTTTTTTTATTCCTCACTGAGTCTTGGATATCTTACCGCAGA
This sequence comes from Micromesistius poutassou, assembly GCF_964030765.1. Classification (NCBI taxonomy): domain Eukaryota; kingdom Metazoa; phylum Chordata; class Actinopteri; order Gadiformes; family Gadidae; genus Micromesistius; species Micromesistius poutassou. The sequence continues at coordinate 875,566 of NC_140287.1, forward strand.
GGATGTCTCATGCACCAAATGTCCAACTAGGACC